>NW_028280024.1:0-30586 GCF_059751315.1 Micrasema longulum | reverse complement strand
ATTTGAAAGACAGTGAGACAGAGCCCTAGGCTAATGGAAAACCTTATTGTGGGTCTCACTCCGAGTACCCCACACCTGCTGTTCTACAAATGTTTTACATTATATTTGTGTTTAATTCATAATGACACCCATAGATGGAAGAATCTGTGCTTTTCAAAACGAGCAATGTTTAACAAATGAATGAACAAATAATAATTTATTTCAACAATGTTTGATTATGTCCAAATGCTTGCATGCTAGCATTTGGACATAATCAAACATTGTTGAATTACTACCTGGTAAAAGAAGAAGTATAAAAATTGGAAAATTGTTTTCAGGCGTTGCCTAGTAGGTGATTTGGTTCAGCCGGATGAATCTCACCCACGTGATAAAGGTTTCAGCTCTTTTACTTCACAAAAGTCAACAGATGGAAGAGTTGAGCAAATGTGGATGTTCAAACTTGGGCAGAATGGTGAATGTTACACAGTGTGTAAAGTGGCCACTTAAACCAGCCAATGACAGGTCATAAGCCCTGTAAATGCCTAGACTTCCATATTCCCTTCTCAAAAATTTTTCCCTCTCTGTTGAAATAAATTTAAATAATTTATTTATTTATTTATTCATTCAAAATTACAAAATAAAATATTTATGAACTTATTAAGATTTTTTAGGCTATGCCCGTGTCAAGCCACAATAAATAACAATAAAAATACATATTAAAATTAATTAGATCAAATTATAATGACATAGAATCACAATCTAGAAAAATAGGTAAATGTTATAAATAATCAAATTCCAAAGAATACAATGCAAAAAAGATAATCAGAAATAATTTTTAAAATATAAATTATACAAATTAAGAATCACACATAATCAAATATACAAAAAATTGGTATCATTAAAATCAACAAAATAATAGTAAAATATAGTAGTATTAAAAAAAAAACAAAATACAAAATAAGAGCATAATTTAAATCAACATAAAAAGAAAATATATATATATAAAAGCATAATTGAAATGATAATTAAGTTATGTTTTCTAGAAATTCACTCAATTATAGTAAGAAATATAAGGAATTGGAGCAATAAATCATATGCCAAATAATAGTACGTACTAAATTAAATTATACAAAAATACATAATAAGAAAAACATAAAAAAAATAAAAATAATATGAACGAAGAGCTTACCGTGTTGAATAAATGGACAAACACAAACTGAATTACACTTAATAAAAAAAAAACAATATTACCTATTTTGAAACTAGAAAAAAAGTCATAAAAAAGATGCTTACATAAACGAAGAACGACTAAATGAAAAAGAACGTGTTAAATATTTAGGACTAACAATAGACAGAAAATTGACATGGACAACTCACATCAATAATGTAAGAAGCAAAATAGCCACAGCGCGTCTTTTTCGAAATTCAAACAAATCGTTCCAAAAACGGAAAAAATCTTATGTATGAAGCCTATATCAAATCTCAAATGTTTTATATGCAACAACTATGGGGAACAGGAAACTAATATTACATAAATAGACTAGGTATAACGACAGCAAAATAAAATATTGAAACATTGTATAAGACCTAACACCAACTAAAAAACTCTTTAAAAAAATTAAACAATGAAATATAAATGAGCTTTTTCAACAAGAATCTTAAAATTTAATTCATAAGTTAGCCACTGATATCATCGTAGACAAAGAACTAAAACTTGAAAAAAAAATGCAAACAACATAAACATGTAGAAGAATATCAGAACTTTTCAAAAGATGTAAATAATATTATTTATTTATTTTTTTATTTATTAACGGACATTGTCCATGTATACAATTTATAAGGTTTAAATATAACAATAAAATAATAGTTTAAAAAAAATTTAAAAAAAAGAAAGAAGCATTGACAAACATAAGGGACATCGAGACAAGATCTGGACTATTTATTTAGTGCTCGTTTAAATCGTTGTAAACTTAAACCAAAAAAGTCCAGATCTTGACTTGAGTTAACAATACGACAAAGACGGGTCATTGGAGAATTTAGGCCATAGTTTGTTCTATGCTGATCGATGAACAGTACTTCATTGTTTCTCAATCTACGAGTCGGAATATTGAATTTTACTTGTCCCAGTAATGATGGAACATCGATTATACCATTTAGTATGCCGAACATATATATGGAGTCAATATTAGTTCTACGTTTTTGTAGACTAGAAATATTTAACATTGACTCTATTTCAGCATAAGAATAATTATCTCTCTCTAGTCTGAGCATCCACGCTATTTTTCGAAGCAAGCGATGTTGGACTGATTCAATGTGATTTATGCGATTGTCATAAAATGGAGACCAGACCACGGAGGCATATTCTAGAAGAGGGCGAACAGTTGAGCAATAAAGAGTTAATTATTTTCGACAACACAGTATAAATACTCACTAACTCACTGCTGCACTTTAATGTAATTTCTAATACATGTAAAAGCCCGTAGGGCGTGTAAATTAATAAATAAATAAATAAATTTTCAGTATAAAAAAAAGCTCTATATTAAGTTACGAAAATGAAACTTTGTTATTAGACAATGTTTGAGTATGTCCAAATGCTTGCAGACTGGCTGGATTTCCTCCCTAGGGAGTTATTCATGTTTAAATTTATTTGATAAGGGTTTCAGCTCTTTAACTACACAAAAGTCAAAGGATGGAAGAGTTGAGAAAATGTGGATGTTCAAACATGGGAAGAATGGTGAATGTTACACAGTGTGTAAAGTGGCCACTTAAACCAGCCAATGACAGGTCATAAGCCCTGTAAATGCCTAGACTTCCATATTCCCTTCTCAAAAACGTTCTCCCTCTCTTTTGAAATAAACTTTGTTATTAGTGTTACACGATTTTTATTATTTTACAAGAACACTACTACAGTTTCTGGAGAGCACTCCTCCTAGCGTTAGTAGTTTTATATCACCCGTCGATGGAAAGAGTGCTCTCCCGAAACTCTAGTAGTGTTATTGTAAAATTATAAAAATCGTGTAACACTAATAATAAAGTTTTATTTCCATAATAATTTACAATGAAGTGTTTCGAAGTGAATGTCAATTTAAAAACAATATTATGTTTATAATGTGCTTGACATTTAATCGTGTTATTCCAGAAATTAAGAGAAAATAACTTAATTTCGAAATACACAAGCTTCTTTATCAAGGTATAATTAATCGGGTTGTGGTCCTGTGGCTAGTGTCTCGGACTCACAGACCAAAGGTCCGTGGTTCGAATCCCACTCTACCCCAACTTGATTCCCATTTTCTCAAAGTGAGTTATTTACAACTCGTTGAAAATGGCCTTCAAAATGAAATATTTGGGTAAATCATAAGAACGTAAATATTTCTTTTTATTAAAAAAATAAAAAATCTATTGAATCTTATTTTTTTTGTACACCGTTAAAATAGAATATTATGATATTTATCAGTTAATTGTACCTTGGTAAAAAAGCTGCTATAGCTCGGTAGAAAAAATAAAAAAAAGTTGTAAGATTTTAATTTTTTATCATAATGAATAACCATAAAATTAGTGCTTCAAATATAAATTTTAGAATTAAAAATAATGGTTTGATATTAACGTGGCAACCCTACTCTACCTCGCCACACCTTGAGGTGTCATCTTAACACCATTAAGACTATCCACTTATTCCCCGTGACGTGATATTATCATGGGAAACGAGAGAAAGATTAAACTAGGAGCGGCGAAAGCAGAAAGATCCTGAATTTCAGGTCTCTGCTAACTTATTAAGCTTCTATTTCATATTACCTTCTCTAACACGTTATAATTTGTACAAAGGGGATGAAAATACAGAATTAGATTTATTTTTTAATATTACAAAGTGGTAAAGTTCAAATTCTGCCGCTTGGTCAAGTGATAAGCGCGCTTACATGAAAGAAGTTTCGGATTAAATTCCCGACAAGGTCGTCATGATATTTTATTTACTTGGGAAAACGACAGAAGATAATAATACTAATGTTCAATTATGTTTTTGTTTACTATACTCTCAAACTTTCTCTCTCTCTCTCTTCAATCCGTGCCTCATGTCTGAGGATGGTGATTACGCCTGATTCCAGGCATGGCTCGTCTATAGACTGTCTTTCTCCATTTGGAACGGTTTTGTGCTCTTCTATAGGCATTCGTCAGTGATGATTATTCTGATAATTCTGTGACTATGCCGCTCCGTCTTGTCGCTTGACGTTCACGCGACCTTGTCCCTTTGACACTTCCTAGGAGAATAGTTTTCTCTAAACTATCAGAGTTCCGCCTGGAAATATGTCCAAAGAACTGCAGGATTCTTTTTTCGCACATGGATATTAGTCTTTCTCCTATGTCCAGTTTTTGGAGTATAGATGCACCCGTACGTCTGGCCGTCCAAGGGATCCGCAGCATTGGCCGCCAACACCACATTTCGAAAGCTTCGTTTGTTTTTCTTTTCAGATGTGTCCAACACTCCACACCGTACATGAACACTGAGAAAACCAAGGCCTTTACCAGTCTCTTTTCGTTGTAATGGTTATACTGCGATTCTTCCAAATCTTCACCAGCCGACTCGTAGCACATTTGGCAATATCTATACGTCGCCGTATTTCACCTTCACACCCACCACCATCACTGATGAGAGAATCTAGATAAATGAAATTGTAGACTCTTTCTAAGTTGCCCAATAAGGATAATGGTGCTACTTTATTAGCTCGATCAATGATCATAAGCTTAGTTTTGCTCATGTTCATTGAAAGTCCCAGGTCTGAACTAGCAGCATCTATTCGGTCAATTAGTTCTTTCATTTCAATATCTGACGATGCAATAAGTGTGGTGTCATCAGCATATCTCAGGTTGGATAATTTCCTTCCCCCGATTGTGAACTTACTTGTCCAGCCGTTAAATGCCTTTCGAATGATATATTAAGCATGTCTAGCCGGTAAACATACTAACAAGTACTAAATTAATAAAACTCTTCCAACTGTTGACTTTTGTGAAGTAAATTACATTATGTACGAACAATTGAATAAATGAAATAAATAAAATAAAAATGTATGAATAAAAACATTTTTTTTTAATTAGCCAACGACAGGTCAAAAGCCATGTAAATGTCTAGACTTCCATATTTTCTTCGCAAAAGGTTTTTCTTTCCCCGCTGCAACAATTTTTTGTTTCCCAGGGAGGAAATCCCGCATGTACATTAAAAAATGGAATATCTTAATTCATACATACATAAATAATAAAAGTAATAAGGTTAAATTAGGTATATATAAGTATACATAATATCAAGAGATTAATCTGTTAAAAAAGTAAGAAAATCTTATAACAAAAAACTCCCTTAGACGTAAAAAATGACAATGTTCAAAGTAACATTGTTCAACATAGAGATAGCCCTTCCAACAGGCATAACCATTGACAAGTTGGTCTTGTATATTGGAATGTGAAACAATTTATGCTGACGCTGTCTAAGGTAATTATCCGGAACATAAAAGCTAATGCTCCGCATAATTTTAGGGTTGTCAATAATACCGCGCAACAATCGAAAGAAGTGCGTAGTTCAATACACTTTCCCTCTGGTCTTCAAACTGCTGTAACCGAGCATACCCTGGAGGAACTCAGTGAGATAAAGCCATCTGCACTCCCTCACGAAGAAATTACTCCTGAACCCTCTCCACCATAAGATAGTACTTCAACTCACACGGTCTTCAAATCATCGAGCTACTCTCGAGTCTACTTCGCACCAACGAGTTATTAAAAAAATTCAGAACTCGTGTACTACCAAAAACCCTAGAAGTAATCAAGACGACTCCTAACATCTTCAACAAACTACTACAAACTGTTTCGATCTGATCATAAAATGTCAGGGAACTCACAAAAGTTAGTTAGTTAAAGTTAACATTAACATAACAAATTTAATAAAATAAATTATATATTTGTTTTTTTCCATACATATATTTACATAGAATTTTAATTACAAAAATACACTTAAAAAAATACATCTTAAAATTCAGCTAAAGCATAATTTGGAAAAATGCCCATAAAGACTTCAGCGTCTGATCGTGGGCCATTCCTTTTTCAATGATTAGTTACTTTATAGCATATAAATATGACAAAACCATAAAAAAAAAACAAGATTAACATATGCTGGTATTACACAAACAGGATTTATTTGCAGTATGTATTTAATTTTTCATTTTGATCGAACGAATCGGTTTGTGGTCCCGTGGCTAGTGTTGCGGACTCACGGACCAGAGGCCCGAGGTTCAAACCCCACTCTACCCCAACTTGATTTCCATTTTTCAATAGTGAGTTATTTACGACTCGTTGAAAATGGCCACCAACGTTGAAATATTTGTGTTAATTTTAAGAACGCGAATATTTCTTTTTGAAAAAAATATAAATGTTAAAAAAAAGTTGTTCATTTATTCCTTCTATGGTAATCCAAGACCACCAACCTACTTTAAACTGTGTAAGAGTGTATACGGTCTCCAAATCATCGAGCCACGAGTCTACTTACAACTTCTAGATATCATGACAATTGATCAAAGAATCAAATTCAATGTTGCCAATGAAATAAACAAAATTATTAAAGGAATAGTTCCGATATATTTTCAAAATAAACTAAAAAATAATTAGTTCTTTCATAACTATGCAACAAGAGGATCTAAAAATATAAACACTATCACATTGAAAAAGCAAAGACAAACACAGGACAGTCAAAAATACTACATAATGGACTTAAACACTACAACGACCTACCTTACTACTTGAAAACTTTTACTGGAGACAAATTTAAAATCAATCTGAAAAAGCACATGATGACTGAACTAACTTGACTAGACGAGACATAAAATGACTAAAGAATATAAAATTTCTAATGTCACCCTAACGGGTTTTTTAAAATTGTAAATAAATATAAAAAATAAAAAAAGACTGGAAAAGAAATCAAAAGCAATGTCCCAGAACTGCCTTATGTACAAGGGAATAAAACTATTTGAAGAAATGCCAGAAAGCATAAAAAATGAAACTTATGTAAATATATTTAAAATTAAATGTAAAAAGTATATATGTGAAAAATATTAGGTAGTATATAGTGTAAATAGTGAATATAATTAATGAAAATGTACATACGAAACAGTTAATATTATAAATTAGGATCCTATGTGTATAATAGTGATAAATAATGTTAGAATAAGTATAGATGTAAATATTGTGTTGTAAATATATATTAGACTATGTTACGTAGAACTAAATAAATAAATAAATAAATAAAATAAATGAAGAGTTGATCATCCTCTCGGACATATAGAGCTAACAGCTATACGTTACATAAACCAGCGAGTTCGTCTTACAACAAACTTATTAATAAATTTCAAAATGGGGTTTCAGGTTTCCGGCTGTAACAGTAATTTGTGATATTACTTCTTATTGTTAACCGAAGTTCTATGTTAACAGGTCCGAGGGCGGTTTGAACCCTTGTAAATTCATAATGACTTTAGAATAAGTAGCTTTAAATTACTACTTACTGACTTGCTTAAATTTAATCACCGTATCCTTAGATAATTTACGATCTCAAAAAGAAACAAACATAATTATTCAACAGATTATGAAATTGCCATGGAACATAATTCATTTTTCATGTAACATAATTCACTTTGAATTTGGCTGTTGCAAACTCCTAGAACACTTTTCATAAATAATATTAATATTAAACATACATACTGTTACAACAAAAAAAAAATATAGAAGGGATTATAGAAGCCTAGGCATCCACCGGGCTTACGACTCGTCATTGGATATTTTACGAATTCAGAATACATGCATAAGATACATTTTTAAGGGGTTCGAACTGTCAGTAGGGTCGCAGTGAGTCACATCTTGCTGGAGGATGTGATTCTATAAAATGCTGCAAACGCCCAGTTGCATTCCACCGGCAACACTACTGACTAGTCCAACTCGTTAGCGTCCACGTCGCGAACCCTGGACAATGGGATCACACTCATAGCGGTGTGATCACAGCAGATAACGAGAGGGTGAAAGGCGAGTTTTTGGCGCCTCAAAACCAAAACCAACCAGCTAAGGGAAGGTAACCCCGACAGAAAATCCACCAGAGAAGGCAATGGAAAACCACTCTGGTTATCTTTTCCCAGGAATCACTACGGCGAGTACATCAATAAGCAGTCGTCCTGGCTGCGAAATGTAAAAGTAGCGCAGGACAGATACATATGCTTTCGCTGTAGTGATCGCCAACGTCGGGGGGACCCGGCAAGGCACTGGATGAAGAAGATACATTTTTGGTTTTAGGAAATATGACCACATTTCTGATTATCGTAGGCAACTGAAATGCAGACTACATTTTCCAAATAAATAGTTGATTTTGAAGTCAAATGAAATTACGACATAACCGTTAATTTTGAATCCAAGCGGCTTGAGATGCAGAGGACGCTGTTCTAAAAAAATGTCATAGCATTTAGCCGTAAAAACATTGCCACCATAAAAAAATAATTAAATGGTCCTATTTTTTCCAGTTTTTTTACTGTCTCTACCTGTGTATATGTATCGAGGTGTCATTAGAGCCGGTTTTGTAGTAATACGTCTGTAGAGGTACATTTTTGGTTTTAGAAAATATCATCACATATTTTACTATCGCAGGCATTTGAAATGACTCAAAAATAGACAGCGGAGAGACTATCACTCCCTCTCACTTCTGTTATTCATAGTCCTAACGCTCCTATTTACCTGCGTGGAAATTTTCAACGCTTATCAGTTCATGGTTTAGCTCTTTGTTCTAATTCTCAAGGCACTCTCTTAATACCCATCCACAGCTCCTTTTTCTTCTCTAACTTATATAGTGTCCCATCCACCATCAAAGATGTTACTACAGTATTTCTGTTTAAATCACGTCTGAAGAAACATCTCCTTTCTCTTCCTTAATCTTTCCTCCTTTCCTTTTTCCTCTCTTTTCCCTTTTCCCATTGACTAATAGTTTTGATTTAAGGTAATTTATCAACAAATACATTTATTTCTATTTTTATATATACTTAGCTTTTTAATCTTAATTTTTTATTGAATATGTTCTGTAACTTGAATTGTAAAAATAAAACTATTATTTTATTGGTTGGTTGGAAAAAAATTGCATTTGGCAATAAGCCCGCCAATGTACATATAACATCCTGTGCAAAAATTAAAATAAATAAATAAATAAATATTGTTAATATTTTATTTTTATTTTTAAAAGAAATAATGGCGATCTTATGATTTACCCAAATATTTCATTTTGACGGCCATTTTCAACAAGTTGTAAATAACTCACTATTAAAAAGTGGGATTCGATTTGGGGTAGAGTGAGATTTGAACCACGGACCTTTGGTTACGGTTTGGACCACGGACGATTATAATATAAACTTTTAGAGTCCACGCCTCTACAGCGTACAGTAAGACAGACCATATATAACATTTGAACATTCGTTGTCTCAGCTTAAGGTTTATATTATCGTCACAAAGAAGATTTTTCATTTTGTTAAATCCTGTTTAGCCCCGTAGCCACCTTTATTTGGTCAGTCCATCTATATGAGATTCTATCCCGGCTTCTCCCACCTTCAACTCGTCCAGACATTAATGTCTTTTCTAGATTGTCTGGCTCACGCCTAGCAATATGTCCAAAGAAAGACAGTATCCTGCTCAAACACACCACTATATGTAATATGGAATAATTTACTTGGCACCTTACCAAAACTCAAAACATCAAGTTTTGAGAGTGCTTGCGAAGAATATTTGGTATAAGGTGGTTTGATTTTATAACTAACATTAAGTCCGAGAATGGAAGCAGCAGGCTTCTGTAACGAGCGTATTGAGGATGCGGCGGTGAACACCTGGTTTAGACACGTGCTGCGCATGCCTCGGGAGAACCTAAACCCAAGTTGCCTCTTCTTCAAACCTGCGGGCTCACGTCGTCCCGAAAGGTCGGCGATGACGATCTTTCGACCTTATTCGGCGGAGCTAAGGGGCGCTGGATTGACATGGGAGGAGGCGAAAATGCTGGCTGGCGATAAGATCTCCTGGAGGCAACTAGTGATGTGGAAAAAAAGAAGAAGAAGAAGACATAAACATTATTGACAAAATTAAAAAAAGGAGTTCTGCGTTGGTTTGAACATAAAGTGATATCATAAAGCGAATGGACCGCGAAAGAACGACTAAAAAGATGTACTTTTAATTTAATTGCAACAGATAGGGAAAACATTGTTGAGAAGGGAATATGGAAGTCTAGGCATTTACAGAGCTTATAACCAAAATGGAGCAAAAATGAATGGTATAACTGTTAACTGTCTTCTGTATGCGGATGATGCCGTGCTTCTTGCTAGCAGCAAAGAAGACCTTCAATTCTTAGTAACAAAAGTCTACGATGTATGCGAGAAAAGCGATTTGCTTATGAATGTTGATAAATCGAAAGTGATGGTTTTTGAAAGGGATGAAAATATAACTAAATGTGTGATCAGCGTGAACGGAGATATTTTGAATCAGGTAGAAGAATTTGTGTACCTGGGAAGTACGTTTACTAGGGACGGAAAGGCCGATAAAGATATTGAAAGGAGGGTGAGTGCCGGGAACAGGGTGAACGGTGCACTAGAATCTACTTTGGCAAACAAATGTTTATCGCAGGAGGCTAAACTAGCAGTTCACAACGGAGTTCTAGTTCCAACTCTAATGTATGGGAGCGAAGTATGGAATTGGAAAAATAATGATGAAAGTAGGTTAAATGCTGTTGAAATGCGATCCATCAGGCGAATGTGTGGTAAAACGATGTATGATAGGTGCACAAATTTCGAGATCCGTGAAGTGTGTAAGGCTGAGACATGCATTATTGACAGAATCAAGAAAGGGGTGCTGCGTTGGTATGGACATGTAGAGCGAATGGACAGCGAAAGAATGACTAAAAGGATCTACGATGCAAATGTTGATGGATGCAGAAAACGAGGAAGACCGAGAAAGACATGGCACGATCAAGTCCATCAAATACTTGAAGATGGACATGTCAAAAGTAGGAATAATCGGCGTGCGTGCATAAGAAGATGTATGAATGTAGAGGAAGCGAGGTCTGTATGCCAAGATAGAGTGTTATGGCGTTCTATCCTCTCTGCCTATCCCTACGGGGAAACGGCGTGATGGTTTGTTGTTGTTGTTGTTGTTATAACCTGTCATTGGCTGGTTTAAGTGGCCACTTTACACATTGTGTAACATTCACCATTCTGCCCATGTTGAAACATCCCCATTTCTTCAACTCTTCTATCTGTTGAGTTTTGTGAAGTAAAAGAGCTGAAACCTTTATCACGTGAGTGAGATTCATCCGGCTGAACCAAATCACCCACTAGGCAACGCCTGAAAACAAATTTCTAACTTTTAAACTTCTCCTTTTACCGGGCAGTTAATTCAGTATGTTCAAATGCCTGCAGACTGGCTGGATTTCCTCCCTAGAAAATCCAGCCAGTCTCTGTTGCAATTGATTTACATATGAATAACTCCCTAGTAGGTGATTTGGTTCAGCTGTTATAGCCATTGTTTCTGTTGTAGCCGAGCATACCCTGGAGAAACTCGGTCGGGTAGAGCCGAGGATAATACCCGCACTCTCTCAAGTAGAATTTCTTTGGATTTTCTCTATCATAAGAGAGTACTTCAGTTCATGTGGCCTCCAAATCAGGTATCAAGCAGATATCAAGTAATATAATGTATTTGCGACGTGGACGCTAACGAGTAGGACTAGTCAGTAGTGTTGCCGGTGGAATACAACTGGGCGTTCGCAGCATTTTATAGAATCACGACCCTCGGCAAGATGTGCCTCACTGCGACTAGAAAACGGAAATAAACTAGTATTTTTAACAACAACAACAACAAACCATCGCGCCGTTTCCCCGTAAGGGTAGGCAGAGATGATAGACCGCCAGATCCCTCTATCTTAATATACATATACAATATATATATATATTTTTATTTTATCAAAAATATATACCTTTTATTTTATAAATTATTATGAAATGTATTTTTTAAAATTATTTGAGAATGATATTAATAACAATAATTACAGGATCAAATAAACTAAAACTAGGTATTATACAGATGTAACTATAAGTTATTATGATATTTTACAAATTGTAAATTTTGATTTATAAATCCAGCATACTCAAGGAATACTATTTAAAAGTCTAACATATAACATTAAATCAGAGACTAAACATATATAACATAAACTATTTATAATATATTTGTAATAATTTCTTTTTACATTATAAATTTAAGACGTTTCTATTCACTCGTATCAAACACAGACTCACCCTTTCCTCAACCCCACCCTCACATATTAATCTACTTTTAAAATTTTTATTTATTTATGACAAAATATTAGGTTTTTAAAGTTTACATATTACATTATAATACATATTTTATTTGTACGAAATATTCCCAATCAGCAAAAGTGCTGGTATGAGAGGATATTATATATAATAACACGATAGTTTATATTATAGTCTCTGGAGACATATCTCGCTTCCTCTACATTAATACATCTCCTCATGCACTCGCGCCGATTATTCTGACTTTTGAAATGTCCATCTTCAAGTATTTGTTAAATTTAGTCATGCCATGTCTTTCTCGGTCTTCCTCTATTTCTGCGTCCATCAACATTCGCATCGTGAATATTCTTAGACGTTCTTCTGCTGTCCATTCGTTCTACATGTCCAAACCAGCGCAGAGCTCCTTTCTTGATTTTGTCGATAATGCTTGTCTCAGCTTTACATAATGTATGAATCTCAACATTTGTGCAACTATCGTACTTAGTTTTACCACAAAGAGATCGCATTTCAACAGCATTTAGTCTTCTTTCATGCCTGTTTTTCTAAGTCCATACTTCGCTCATATACATCTGGGTCGGGACCAGGACTCCGTAGTGAACTGCTAATTTTACCTCTTGCGACAAACATTTATTTGCCAAGGTTAATTTAAGTGCACCGTTCACTCTGTTCCCGGCACTCACCCTCCTTTCATTATCTTTCTCAGTCATTCCATTCCTAGTAAAGATACTTTCTATATACACAAATTCCTCTACCTCTTTTAGTATAACCCCATTCACAGTGATTTCACATTTAGTCGTACTTTAATTTCTTTCAAAAACCATCACATTCGATTTATTGACATTCATCAGCAAATCGCTTCCTTCGCATACATCGTCGACATTTGTTACCAAGAATTACAGTTCCTCTTTGTTGTAAGCAAGAAGCACGGCATCGTCAGCATACAAAAGACAATTGGCATTTAAATCACCCATTTTCGCTCCCATTCTTAAGCCTAGTAGAAAAAATATCTTAGTTTTCTTTAATATTTTTTTTAAAATCACAGAATTTTAATGCGACATTTAAATAAGCCTCGTGAATCAAAATGTATTCAAAGGGGTGTATGGTTAAACTTTTTGTGCGGAAATTCATAAAAGGTCTTTGCGAAGAACTTTTTCTACAGAAAGTCAACTTTTCGGATATACACGACAAATAAAAGGCCTCGTTTGATGGAATATTAAAGTTCCCTTGTAAAAAAGTTTTTTGGTTTCCAAATTGATAGACAGAAAACAGATTATTTTTGTTTTCGGAGACTTTAATGCTCCATTTATTGTCAAAATGGGTGAAAATTCGTTTTAAAATTCGTTTTATTTTAATATCACGTTAGTATTATTTTTGTTTTAAATTTAATAAGAAAATAATGATTCAATTTAAAACTTTTTTTCTGAAAACTGTAATTCCATTTTTTTTAAAAAAATATTTTTTTGTTTAAATTTATTTCAACAGACAGGGAAAAATTTTCTGAGAAAGGAATATGGTAGTCTAGGCATTTACAGGGCTTATGACCTGTCATTGGCTGGTTTAAGTGAATCTTAAATCTTAAGGTAAACAAAAAAATGATGAGTGTTAAAAAACGTTAGGTTCATCTATTCTTATTCTTAGTGGTGAGGGTCAGTGTTATGCAAGTTCCTGACGTCACTGCGATCTGTGAAGACCTACTGTGACGGGTCTCCGTGAATAATTTTCGCCCTCTAAGCCCAGGTCTACAAAGAGCCTGGCTACTGTGTGGAAGGCGAGAGTTTACATTTTGTTAAATCTTCCCCTCCAAGCCCAAATCCGTAAAGTATCTGGCTATTGGGTAGGGGACGAGCTCTTTAACATCCCCAGGTTTAACCAGTGGTTCCCCGAAGATGAGGCTCCTTTTATAATGTAATGCATCACATTCACATAGAATGTGTATACAATGAAAGCATTCACCCCTTTCCCGAAACTGTTCATAAAGCTTCTTCATGTAATGTGTCTAGGTGTTTCCTCACCTGCACTGCAGTACCTACATCTAGAAGTTTCGAAAAGGTTCATTCTAAGCGAGGTGTTTGTTCAATCTGCAGTGCCCTGGGCGGGCTCCAGTGATAACCCTCACTTGATAAGGCTGAGCTTTATTAGGTCAAAAGCAAAACTTTGCAAGTACCCTTTTATGAGTTCATTTGCATGGTGGTAACCAGGTGCTTTTTGCCAGAGAATTAAACTCTGTTCCTGGCCCATGACCTCAACTCATTATGAGGAGCACATTTAGACAACCCACAGCTTACCCACCACATATCGCACACCGCATCTGAGGACATAAGTCTCCTTGGCGGTGCCCACATACACGGAAAATTTGCTCGTTGTCAAACGAGAAAAGCTGCCCGAAGGAGCTCTCTGAAATCTGGTAGCCTTAGCATCTTTGTGCTGAAAGAAAGTAATCCAGAAGTACATAATATGTACTTCATTGGATTGAGAAGAGAGGGAAGTGAATTTTTCACTGACTGGGATTAAATTGATTGGACATGATCAATTCGCCGAAATGATTACAAAACTTTTTAAAAGCCTTGAAATTCTTTTTAGAAGCCACCAGATCTGTATATCCGACAGGACCTATAACAGGGCCACGGATAGTAGCGAGAAGCTCCATTCGGTAATCATAGAGAAGGGGAAAGGGACAAGACCACAGGATGTGTTCAGAAGATTGGTTAGGATATCCGCAGCAGCACGAAGGAGAGTCAACAATATTAAAAACAAATAATTTTTGATTAAATTTACCATGACCTGATAAAAACTGCGTAGTCCAGTGATCGGGGATAACCCAAGAAGATTCTAGGCGCTGACGGATTGAAGGAAAAAAAAGAAAGGTAACCCTCCCTGAAGAGGAAGATTCCCATCGCGATTGCCAAGCATTAGGAAGAGCATTTAAAGTCATTTTTTAAATATTTGATTGAGACATTCGTTCAGTTGGGAGTAGACGGACGCCACCAATAACAGAGGAACGCCTTCTTTTTAGGTGGACAACCCACAGTTGGGTTCAGGGCCTATTGGGGCTTTCTCAGCTCTCAGCTTTGCCAATTCATCAGCTGCTTCATTACTGTCGATGTTTGAGTGTCCATGTACCCAAATTAATGTCACACTATTACACTCACTGACACGATTAAGCGCCCGTAGCCGCTCAAAGGTTAATTTAGAATCGAAATTCATTTGCCTCATTCATAATAATCCAGGCGTAGCAGGCTTCGATAGTTGTCAAAGGGTTGTAATTATTTCCAAAAGCGCACATATTAAACAACCACAGGGCGTAAACACAGAGCAGAGTAAACATTACACAGTATCCATACAGGTCTACCAATGAACAAAATGGCTCGTCTACAATCTGTATTGAATGCTGCAGCGAGACTTATTTTCGGAATCTCTAAGTTCAGTCATATCACTCCACTACTTCGGGAACTACACAGGCAACGTTTTCCACACATGGTCGAATACAAACTCTGTTGACTTATGTATAAGTCACTGCACAACTCTGCTCCGGAATATCTAAGGGAACTAGGCAAAAAGGTCCATAACCTTTTGCCAGAATCGTGGAAAGACGGGAGTGTTGTCAAGTTACGGAAGGTGTTGACCTCGCTCTTTCATGACATTGGTCGTAGGGAGTCAGAAAAGTTGATGCATGCCACGGATTGGAGAACCTTACTGGATGTCAAAAATAAAATATAAAAAATAAAGAATAATTTAAAAAATATATTTATTTGTTTATAAATTTGTATAAACCACTTAATTTTTTTTTTTAAATCACACTTCGACCGGTTTCGAGGTTACTACCTCATCGTCAGGAATTTAACTAACTTATAATTACACGCGTTGCTATTTATATAATAAAATATTGTATGAAAGAGACAGAAAATTGAAAGAAAGAGAGAGAAAGAAGATAAAATAAATCATAACGGGAATAGTTTTAAAAGAGGACTCGAAGTTAAATTTAATTGATTATTTATTATTTGAAGTTTTTGATTAATGGCTTTACTAATTTCTAATCGTTCTAAATTATCTAAACGTAAACCATTTTTATTGACATGCAAAATTTCTACACACGTTTCTTGATTAAATTCATGGTTTTCGGATATAAGATGATTTGCGAATTCTGAAAAATTATTATTACTCAGACATCTTATATGTTCTTTGATTCTAACTTTAAATTTGCGTGAAGTTTTTCCAATATAGAAATTTGGGCAATTTAAACAATTTAATTTATAAATTCCCGAATGATTTAATTTATCATCCTTATCTTTACAATTTGTTAATATTTTACCTATGTTATTATTAGTATAAAAGGCTGGCCTAATATAGTAAGGTAAAATTTGTGCTATATTATTAGAAAATGAATTAATGTACAAAATTCTACGCCAGTTCTCATTTTTATTGGAAATATTTTGTATCTTTTATCTTCTTTCTCTCTCTTTCTTTCAATTTTCTGTCTCTTTCATACAATATTTTATTATATAAATAGCAACGCGTGTAATTATAAGTTAGTTAAATTCCTGACGATGAGGTAGTAACCTCGAAACCGGTCGAAGTGTGATTTAAAAAAAAAAAATTAAGTGGTTTATACAAATTTATAAACAAATAAATGTAAAATGTCATACCACAAAGTGAAAAATGTTTTTGATAACAATAATATATTATTGGCGAGTACGGCCAACAAAGCAAAAACTTACAAAAAACTTATAGTGAAATACCGCGTTACAAGTTTAAACATATATTTTTTAAAAAGTTGCCTTAAATATAATATTATACCTAACTATATTAACGCAAAATTCAAGTGTAACAATAAAAATGATTTTATTTACATGCAAAAGTCGTTATTGAAAGTGAAACAATTTTGGTTAAAACAAGACCTAAAAAACGCATATAAAAATAGAAATAATATAAAATTATCATTAAAATTCTTACATTGTGAATTAGTCCATGAACTTCATCCAATCGAGTGGGATTTATTTGATAATAAAGTTCGTGAATTCGCGTCAATTGAAGCATACAATAAAAAACAAATCCTTGATAAAAAACTCAATAACTTACTTAAGCAAATTAAATGTAATAAAAGTGAATTCAATCCTGAACATGCATTTTATGAACGTGTTAAAAATCTCTCAACACATAAGTTTAAACCAGAAGAAATCAACTTACTATCAAAAGGTTTGAAACATAATTTGAACTATAATAAGAACAACATTAAGTGCGCTATTGAAGATTTGGCAGTGGACATCGAAACCGCATTAATTTATCAACCAAAATCATTCTTATATAAACAGGCAGAATTTATTAAATCTAATGCTAAAAATGTAAATACGGAAAATAATAAAGATTTATCCCATGTTAAAAACATTTCTAAAGCATTAAAAGAAGAAAACTTAGTATTGACAAAAGCAGACAAAGGAAATACCATTATCATTATGAATAGAAGTGATTATGATTCTAAAACACTGGACTTCCTCAACAATGATAACATTAATATTTTAAAAACGGACCCAACAAACAAATTTCAAGAATCATTAAAAAGTGTTCTTAAATCATGTAAAAGTGTGATTTTTTCCGATGAAAAAACAAAAGAACAGTTAGTTTTAAAAAATCCAAAACCACCTCTATTGTATTCCCTTTTAAAAATACATAAATTAAATAATCCCATTAGGCCAGTTGTAAGCTGTTGTAATTCCCCAACATTTAAACTTGGGTCTTTTCTAATAAATGCAGTAAAATCATTAGATATTTTCAAACATAATTATACTATTAAAAACTCATTAGAGTTGGTCAATATTCTTAAAGATTTTAATTTACCTAGAAATGCCAAATTAGTGTCTTTTGATATTGTTAATTTATTTACAAATATACCAACTGTTGAAACAAAAAATGTCATTTCAAATATTTTAAATAATTCAGATTTAACAAAAAATGTCTCTGACGATCTTTCACGTTTGTTTAATATATGTATTAATCAAAATTATTTTAAATTTAATAATGTAGTATATACCCAATCTGAAGGTTTACCTATGGGTGCCCCAACAAGTCCATTAATTGCTGATATTTTTGTTAATTATTTAGAAAATTTAATTTTTGATTGTAAATCTCCTTTATTAAATAATGTTTTATTGTGGAGAAGATATGTTGATGACGTCATCTGTATATGGACTGGATCAGATCGTCAATTAGACTCATTTTTAAATTTATTAAATTCCTTCCATCAAAAAATACAATTTACTTTAGAAATTGAATCAAATTCACAACTTAACTTTTTAGATTTAACTTTAATTAATACAAAAAATAAAATTGAATTTAAAATATTTAGAAAACCGACATATACAGATGCGATCATCCATAAATCTTCTAATCATCCTTTATCACATAAACACTCTGCTTTCCATTCTATGATACATCGGCTTACTTCAATACCACTAAATAAAAATAATTTTGACTTAGAATTAAATACAATAAAGAGTATTGCTTTCAATAATGGCTATGAACTAAATTTAATTGATAATATTTTGAATAAAAAACTTAAATTAAACTATAGGAAAAAATACTTATACAGTTCCCAAAATATTTCCAATAAAAATGAGAACTGGCGTAGAATTTTGTACATTAATTCATTTTCTAATAATATAGCACAAATTTTACCTTACTATATTAGGCCAGCCTTTTATACTAATAATAACATAGGTAAAATATTAACAAATTGTAAAGATAAGGATGATAAATTAAATCATTCGGGAATTTATAAATTAAATTGTTTAAATTGCCCAAATTTCTATATTGGAAAAACTTCACGCAAATTTAAAGTTAGAATCAAAGAACATATAAGATGTCTGAGTAATAATAATTTTTCAGAATTCGCAAATCATCTTATATCCGAAAACCATGAATTTAATCAAGAAACGTGTGTAGAAATTTTGCATGTCAATAAAAATGGTTTACGTTTAGATAATTTAGAACGATTAGAAATTAGTAAAGCCATTAATCAAAAACTTCAAATAATAAATAATCAATTAAATTTAACTTCGAGTCCTCTTTTAAAACTATTCCCGTTATGATTTATTTTATCTTCTTTCTCTCTCTTTCTTTCAATTTTCTGTCTCTTTCATACAATATTTTATTATATAAATAGCAACGCGTGTAATTATAAGTTAGTTAAATTCCTGACGATGAGGTAGTAACCTCGAAACCGGTCGAAGTGTGATTTAAAAAAAAAAATTAAGTGGTTTATACAAATTTATAAACAAATAAATGTAAAATGTCATACCACAAAGTGAAAAATGTTTTTGATAACAATAATATAAAAAATATATATTTATAGATGACAACCATGAAGTTTCGCATAAATAAATTGTCTATGTTTTTATGAATGTATGTATGTGTATGCGCATGGGTGTATGTACGTGTGTGTGTATGTACATGTGTATATATGTGTATATTTATATATACATGTGTGTATATGTGTATATGTGTGTATGTCTGTATGTATATGAATCAAAATGTGTATCCGAATAAGTGTATATTTTGTTTGTCTGTGCTCTATATTAATTTGTTAAGTATTATAATATATTAAAATGTAATTGCCTAGCTTGGAACGGGGTATGTACCCTTGTTAGCTGGGCAAAGTGAATATGGAATTGTATTTTGATAATAAGTGTGAATAAATAAATAAAAAATAAAAAAAAAATAAAAAAAAATATAATTAATTTTTTTTCAAATATGGCATTCTTTTTGCAAACGTCAAACTCCGGTCTTTTCATCAACAGAAGGGTGTACTTATGTAGGAATACGATTTTTAAAAATATATTTATTTATTTATTTAAATCTTAAAATAGGGCACACATATCATACATATTGTTATGTGTGTTCTAATAATAACATTGCAAATATATTTAATTTATAAATTGTTTATCACATATGTCTTGACCATTATTTTAAATTTTGATATGTTTTTTTCTTCATAAATATTTTTTTCCATTTCGTAATACTTTTTAATTGCTTTAAATAAAATTGAATTTTGTGACTTTGCCTTTTTCCTAAATGGAAGTCTAATTTTGTTCTTTTCTCTAGTATTGTGATTGTGTTCATGCTGGTTCCGATCAATTTTTTTCCAAAATTCTGTTTTTTTATTAGAGTTTATAATTTTATGAACAAATATCATTGTATTGTAAAATATTCTTTGTTTATATGTTAATAATTTCATTTTATTTACCATCGACTTTACCCTCGTATATCTGTTTTTTTTCAAAATGATTCTAAAGGCTTTATTTTGTAATACAGTTAGTTTACCTATGTTTTCTTTGTTTGATAAAAATAAAATGCTACTACAGTAGTTAACGTGTGGTTCAATAATTGCTTTGTAAATAGTTTTGCAGGAGTCCTTATCAATAAATCTTCTGATCCTTCCCAAAATTGATATTTTTTTTGCAATCTTATTTATTACCATCTTAGCGTTTTGGTGAAATGTAAGTTTAAGATATTGAATTTGATATTATTTAAGTATTACCAAAAATCCAGTAAAAATAAATAAACGGATAGAAATTAAAAGCATTAAAAACCACAAAAAACAAATGCTGTTTGTAAACATTAATTTATTTATTTTTTTATACAAAAAAAACATATTTCCATTTTTTTGTATATGCATTTTTCTCGAATGCAGCCCTGGTAGATCGACGAATAAAACATTTATGCTCCTTACTTATTTTTTACATATTAGATTGAAGATTTGAATATCTACGAACACGCGCAGCGCAAAGACCTATATTTCTTTAAAAACCGCACGTGAATCGGTTAAGCCGTTTAGGAGGAGTTCAGTGACATCACACGTACAGAGGAATTATATATATAAACATAAAAATGAACATAAAATTTGGTCATGTTTTATCAAAATTAATAAAATTTATAAATACGCCGTATATCTCACTACATGCGTGCGTTCCTCATCATTGTCAATAACCGAATGAATCTGTTTCACACAAACATCGGCCACAAAACAGCGTCTCTGTCTTGTCATGAGTTTTTTGTAGTATATCTTATACAAATGTATAACAGCATTGGCGTCACGCGTCACATTCATTCTTTGCGTAGGAAGGATGAGTATTTTTCGTATTAAAATCCAACATAGTTAAACAAATTTTACTTTTCAAATCCGGTGTGAAAATTTCCATTTGAAAATGAAAAAATACAACTTCACCATTTATTAAATTCGGAGACATATATCAAGTCTTGGATCCCTAGTGGATCACATTCTCACAAGAGATAAAGTCGTTAAGGTTATTCACTACGTCATTTAAAAGAAGATTTTCTGTTTTACAAGACGTCGTATTTGCTTTTACGGGATATGTATTATTTGATTCACCATCATCATTTATGTCCGCTCCCTAGTTGGAGCATATAGTATCTCCGAAGATCCTCCAGGAATCTCTGTTGACTTCCAACTCTTGTGCATCCTCCCAAATCAAGTTTGCGTCTCTTAGTTCTGACATGAGCAGCCGAGGAAGAACAGTCCGCAGTGGACGTCTAGGATGTCGAGAACCTGATGCCTTGTAAAGTAGGCAAGCGTGTTTAAGGCTCTCAGGAGGCATTCGCAGTACATGGCCAAGCCAACCGTTTCGCTTCTGCTTGATGACAGTTGTCAAGGATTTTTCTGCGCCTCTTATCTTATTTCTTCATTCCGCACAAAGTCAAACCACCGGACACCCAAGATTCTTCTGAGACACCTATTTTCAAAACTCAGAATTTTGATGTTTCGAACTCTAGTGAGGTACCACGATTCGCATCCATAGAGAAGAATAGGTGTTATGCAGGCGTTATATAAGCAGCATTTGGTTTTCCTTGAGTAAAGACCCAATCTCCAGACCGCCTTCATACTGTTGAATCTGGCACCTGCTACTCCTAGCTGCCCACCAGTTTTTTTTTAAAGCTGCTATTTTTCGTAACAAATACTCTCAGGTATTTGAAACTCGACCCTTTCTACGATTTGGTTTGATAGAGTCAGATGATTTTGGGTATCAAGGCATGAAGTGTTACACAGTACATGGCCTTTGACAATATTGATTTTTGAACCCATGCATGCGGAGTACCTATTTAAGCTATCTTCAGTGGCCTGAAGACCCGTGACTGAATCGTCAATTATAACCACATCATCGGCATACTCTAGGTAGCAGGGTTTTTGGGAGGAAGAGATGGATATTCCTCGATCAAGTGGAATTAACTTCCTTAGGATACAGTCAATGAGGATTAAATTATTATTTGATCACAAGCCTTTAAAATGGATTGTTAAGAAAAAGAACGTGATTTTTTCCGACACCTACTTCTGTTTGTGAATAATCAAGGGAATCGAACTGCCAACAAGTACAGTAAAGACGCTTTGAATTATTGACTAATTTATTGTAAAATAATAAAGGAGATAACATTATTGATTAATTCGTTGTGTTTTTTGTTCTCTTCATTTAAAAAAAGGAATAATAGATTGTTGAAAAAATAATTTTACCATATTAATACATACCAATGATGGTAGCGTTAGAAAAAAGTGGACAGAATTTAATATGTAAAAATCATTATAAGTTTACTCACCTCATTCATAATGTTCCAGGCGTAGCAGGCTTCGATGGGCGTCAAGGGCTTGTAATGATTCCCAAAAGTGTACATATAAAACAACCAAGGCGCCGGAAACAGCAGAGTAAACATATCACATAGCGCCATAGCCATTAGTACTGCATTCGTCGGAGTCCTCATGTGTCGTCGGCTCAAAACGACAACGATCAGGGTGTTCGCGACGATTGTCGTGGCGAGCAAGAACGGTGCAATGTACCCGTACATAGGCTGGGCGTATTTTATAGGCAATTCACACGTCACGTTAACGAAATCGTTAGAGTTATTGCAATACTCTTGTCCCGTCACATTGATAAACGAAGGAACCGTCGAATTCAAGATGTCGAATCCTTTGAAATATTCGTCCGTGGAACTCGCGAACGACGTGCTGTTCGTCGGATACATCATGGCCTTCAAATCATTGTCGATCTTCGTGTTGAAGATGTTTTCTAAGCTGTCGAATCTGTGTTTCGATTCTTGGTTGTGGCGCAGTGGGTGCCGAATGCTGTCAGTCGGAATGTCGTTCGACTCGATGAACGATTGGTTCGGCGAAAATTCGTTGGGGCGATCGCTCGAGCGCCCACCGAAATCAGTGTGCTGCAGCATTTTTACTATCAAATTTTGACCACTATGAAAAAAAATATCGATGTTTATCGTATTTTAATTTTTACGTAATTTTAAACATACGAAAAAAATTAACAATCCATACGATTAATTATTTAACAGTTAGTTCTTTGATACGTTATTTTGCCTATCATTTTGAAATGTTAATTATTTTAAGAACACCTTTTTCCAATATTTACAAATACACTCTTATTTATAGTTTTTATTTTATGTTATCAGTTATTTATTATTGTATTTTCACATACACTTTTTAAATGTTAAATTTTACACTCATAAATTTATTTGATGTTTTAAAACACATTTTTTATAACCACGATGCCGTCACCTGAAACAAAAAAAAAGTATTATATTTACAGACATTTCAGAATTTTTTTTTTTTTTTTACAGCAATAACTCGCTTAACCTCTATTCTAGAGTTTTGTTAGCAGGTGAAAAAGACAAGATATGGAAGAAAGTAATGAAAAATATACCACAACACCCAGACCAATTGAGGAAAAATCTTTCTTAGATTTTTTTCTTTCAACTGGCGGTAATCAAATCCGCGACGCCAATTTCACAGTTGGTCGGCTAACCAACTGCGCCACGGCCCTTCCCTTATACATGTACCACTTTCTTTTTTATATTTTAATAACCGACTAGTTTCGGGAAAACGGTATGCCGTCTTCAGGGTTAATTACAAACTAATATAAAATATTTAAAAATTACACCGCAAAGGTGGAGCTTATACCCTTCAACTACTCTACCCTCATTGTGTAAATTTCATATGTATTGCGTCAGATTGTAATTAACCCCGAAGAAGGCATAATTTGCCAAAACTAGTGGGTTATTAAATTATAAAAATATCATTTCTCTACAATACCGCAGAGTGTGTGCGGACCAACTACTGATTTACTAAATTGTGACAGGAATGGTTGACTGTACAGAGCTGCTTGGTTTAATAACAATACATGTGCCAGCCAGGATTTGTAGACGGTACCACCTGTTTCATGTACCAATAAGTAAAACATCGTATGTTAAAAATGCTTTTTTTCGTAGGACTTTTTCAATGTACAATACAAAATTTAAAAATATAGATTATACAAACATCACTCTGTCAGATTTAAAATTTACACTAAAAATGTATTATGTAACTTAGTAGACATTATAATAATAAATATGTACATCTCCTCCCCCTCCTTATCCTCTCTTTCAGCAATTTGTCCTTATCCCGCCCAATTTACAGTAACTTAATGTTCTTAAAATTTATATTTAAAAAATCTTAAATTATTGAGTACATGAAAATAACATTTTTAAATGTATAAATTGTATGTATTTATTTGATATGTAATAAATTTTCTTTACTAACTTTGTATACTATGTGGAAATCTGTTATTAGTTCTGAGTTTATACACTATATATGTTTGTTTACTATAAATATGTATGTAGAACTGTTGATTTCCCTAATAAAATAAAATAAAATAAATAAATAAATCCCTGAAAAAAAAACGTTTCTTATAGTAAGTAAATTGAAAGTATTCACATTTGTAGCTGCTCAATTTTAGATAGTGCCTTTTTTATTAAAATTTAAATAAATATTAAACTATCACTATCAAAATAATTGAGTTTGTTTTTCTATCTTTCTCATTTATACAGTGTAGATTTTTTGTTTATTTTTGTGTAAAAAAAAAATTATGCATAAAATTTAAGAATATTTTCACATACGAGTACTTCTCATTTTCTCAAACTGAACAATTTATTTATTTATTTGCGGACTTATGCAGTCCATTCTAACAATGATTAATACAACTAAATAAAATTAAATCTAGGACAAAAAAAATACTACCTCAAGACAAGATCCGGTTTATTTATTTATTTATTTTATTTTATTTTATTAGGGAAATCAACAGTTCTACATACATATTTATAGTAAACAAACAGACATAGTGTATAAACTCAGAACTAATAACAGATTTCCACATAGTATACAAAGTTAGTAAAGAAAATATATATTACATATCAAATAAATACATACAATTTATACATATAAAAATGTTATTTTCAAGTACTCAATAATCAAAGATTTTTTTAATATTAATTTTAAGAACATTAAGTTACTGTAAATTGGGCGGGATAAGGACAAAAATGCTTGAAGAGAGGATAAGGAGGGGGGGGGGAGGAGATGTATATATTTATTATTATAATGTCTACTAAGTTACATAATACATTTTTAGTGTAAATTTTAAATCTGACAGAGTGATGTTTGTATAATCTATATTTTTAAATTTTGTATTGTACATTGAAAAAGTCCTACGAAAAAAAGCATTTTTAACATACGATGTTTTACTTATTGGTACATGAAACAGGTGGTACCGTCTACAAATCCTGGCTGGTACATGTATTGTTATTAAACCAAGCAGCTCTGTACAGTCAACCATTCCTGTCACAATTTTGTAAAGCAGTAGTTGGTCCGCACACACTCTGCGGTATTGTAGAGAAATGATTCCATGGAAGGTGGAGGCAGTGAGAGTAGATACATAAGAAATACCGGTTTTGTATTTAAGGTACTTTATAAATTTGTTTTGAATATTTTCTATTCTACTTATATATATGGCATAGTGATTTTTTAAATCTATAAAGACTTACACCAAAAAATTCCAGATCTTGTCTCGAGTTTACAATACGACACAATCGGGACATTGGTGCATGCGAGCCATAGTTTGTGCTGTGTTGATCGAGGAACAGCACATTATTATTTCGCCACCGGCGGATCGAAACATTGAATGCCACTTGTTCCAGTAACGATGGTACATCAATTGAGCCATTTAGTAAATTGAACTTAAATATGGAGTCAATGTTATTTCTACGTTTTTGTAGACTTAAGATTTTAAACATTGACTCCATTTCTCCGTAAGTGTAGTCTCCCCTCTCGAGGCCGATCGTCCATGGTTCATTTCATAGCAAACGATGTTGCACCGATTTGATATGATTTATCCGGCCTGCATAGGAGGGACACCAGATCATGGAGGCATATTCTAAAAGAAGACGAACAAGTGAGAAATATAGTGTTTTAATTGTGAACATTTGGGTAGTAAGGAAGAAATTGTCTTAAGGCAATATTCCAAAATGACAATTAATAAGCTCTTTAAGTGCCTAGACTGTCATATTTTCATCTTTAAACCTTATCTTTGTTGTTGTATGTTTATCTTTAGGAATAAATAAATAAAATTACAAATTAAATGTTAAAAAAACAACATATCTTCGTAAATAATTTAATGTATACGGCGGTATGAGTCGGGGTACAGAACAATGCTCCTTATTGCGAAGGACCGAAACATTAATATTCTATAAAACATTACTACTAGTGGAACATAGCGTAGTCTGAATATGACTGGGTCATAAAACGAGTACAAAGGCATCTGGTTTTGCAAAACTACTTTTGGTTAAATATTTTGAAATACGTGTCCGGGCAAATAAAGAATACAGTTTTGGTTATTATTATTTTTACCCCACAACTGGAAGAAGGCATAATTGAACGTAGTTATGCAGAAATCAGCCAGTCCACAATTTTGAAAAAAAATACATATTAGTGTTATTATTTGATTTAATTTGATTTAATAGCTTAATTATACATTTTTACAATTTAAAAAAAATTTCCCTTGTTATATTTTTACTAAAACTAAAATCCCACCAAGCCACTTTTTGTAGCTTGTTGGTGAAGATTATATTTATACTGACTTAATACTCGTAGTATTATTTACATTTATAAAAACAATGAATAACATATAAAAATTAACAGCCGGAAAGATCAGAATAAACATGTTTATACAAATAATAATATGTAAATTTATTTTTTAAATACAAGAAAATATTTGAAAAATAAAATATTTACACCTAAGCTACTATTCATATATAAACTCTTGATCGAGTAGCCACTTTCTTATTTTGCTCTTGTTACAATGTGAGTTAAATTTAAGTTCTTTTGGTAATAAATTAAAAGTTCTAGGAACTAAAAATTTGAGAGTTCTATTTCCATATTTATTACATACTTTTGGTACTACCAAGCCATCATTAGACGTGAAGCGTGTATTATGGTTATGTTTGAGAGGAAACTTGAATGTATTACTATTAAATTATTCCAAAATGATGCAAAGCCACAGTAGTCCTCGAACAGGCAGAGTTTTGATTGTTTTGTACAGGAGATCATTATTACTTCTTTGTTCGTAAATCTCTGCAGGTACAATTCGCTTAACTATAGAATACTGTAGACCCTGGATCATTTTAATATTAGTTTTATTCGAATGTCCCCACGACTTTATACCATATCTTATTATTGATTCTACTAAAGAAAAAAAAAATTAAGAGTGAGTCTAGTATGGTCAATTCTATAATTCAACAATGTTTGAGTATGTCCAAATGCTTTCAGACTGGCTGGATTTCCTCCAAAGGGAATTATTCATATTTGAATTTATTGCAACAGAAAGAGGAAACATTATTGAGAAGATAATATGTAAGTCTAGGCATTTATTTTTTATTTATCTTATTTTACAATAAGCCCAAGGGGCAGTTACAAAAAATATACAGGTAAGTACAAACATAGTAAGTAATAATTATAAAAATAAACATCGCTTTTTTGTATTCATGTAGAAACAATAAAAAGTGAAACTTTACATAGTAAAAAAGAAAAAAATATGGATATAAGAAAAATGATTGATTTATGGGGCTTATGACCGACAGGTCATAAGCCCTGTTACCTTAAATTCACATAAACCAGCCAAAGAAAATTGGCCAGTGAAAATTGGCTGGTTTAAGTGGCTACTTTACACACTGTATAACATACACCATTCTGCTCATGTTTAAATATTTAGGTTAACTAATGAATTGATATAATGCTATTTTAATGAGTTTAAGTATTTTATTTGATTTTTGGTGTCCCATCCTTCGTGAGTGTGGTTTTGTTAATAAAGATTTCTGAAAAACAAAGGGTAAAAAGTCATTAGTAAAATTATTTTACAATGGGAAAAGTAAGTAAGTTCAGAAATCATTATTTACAAAACCACACTCACGAAGGATGGGACACCGAAAATAAAATAAAATACTTAAACTCATTAAAATAGCATTATATCAATGCATTAGTTAACCAAAAGAAAATTTGTTGACAATGATCCTTAAGATAAAAATAACTTTATTTAATTAGCTTACGTATTACTTTGAATTATCTATCCTTACCTCTGTTCTGTATAAATACATTTAACTCTTTAATAAAGATACCAGTCTCGAAGATGTCGCGAAAGCGATGAAACCGGTCACTGGATATTCCAAATTTGTGGATTAAAGTATGACTCGTGTTTTATTTATATAATAAATTACAATGAACTTCCAGCAAGAATTTTCACTTACAAACTTAAATGTTCTTGTTTAGTGTAATGTAACATTTGGCGATAGCGAATTTCGTTCAGTGTGACTTATCTCGTGGCTTAACCTTTAAGGTACAGAATTTCATTTTCATTTCCATTTTTTTAACGTGTACAAAAACAATAAAAACACACGAAGTAATCTCAAAATGTATGTGCGAACGGAAGAAAAATAAATAAATCAACGTCACGTATTCAATATAAATTTATAAACTCGCCCAAGCTTCAAGCGAACAAGGATATTATACATCAAGGGTTAGGGGTCATTTGCTTCCCTCGGCAAAGTCAGCAAGCATCCTTAGGGTTGCTTACAGAGTAAAACGTCTTAATTTCAATTTGTGGGTGTAATGTAATTTACTTTTTTTCATATTTAAATTTATTTCAATAGAGAGGGAAAACGTTTTTGAGAAGGGAATATGGAAGCCTAGGCATTTACAGGGCTTATGACCTGTCATTGGCTGGTTTAAGTGGCCACTTTACACACTATTTCGCTATTTGCTAATGTCTGTATAAGAAAGTGCTTTATTTATTTAGTTTTTTTATTGCTTAGTTCTTGGCATGAACACTTGACAAACTTACTACTATGCTCTATATTTTATAAATTTATTGATATCATTCTAACTTTGCTTGAATTCCACTCGTCCATGCGCTTTGTAGCTGCACGATGATTGGTTATCTAGCTTTCATATACCAACTTAAAAATACCTACATTTTATAAATGGGGTCAAGAATTCCAATCGTCTATGCGCTGCAAGACGTGTTGTAATCTTACTCCTTTTTATTATTCATATTATTTTATTTTTTTTTAGTATCATTAATACACTAAATTTATTTGTCAATTTTTAAAATGTGTAAATGGGGGCTAAATTTCTAACTGTCTATGCGCTCTGTAGCTGCAAGACGTCCTGTAATCTAGCTCCTATCTGTTATAATTTTTATTGATCTTAATTGAAAACGAGGAACTAGAATCCCAACCGTCCATGCGCTCTGTAGCTGCAAGACGTACTTGGATATTTATTAATTGTACAGCGCCCTTGAGGTGATTTTCACAAAAATGGCGCTATATAAATCATCCAACTATATATATATATATATACTGTGTAACATTCACCATTCTGCCCATGTTTGAACATCCGAATTTCCTCAACTCTTCCATCTGTTATTATTGATTAATTAACTAAATAGTTAAGTGTCCTCAACACGGGAAACCCCAGTGTAGTCACATTATTTTTATTATTAATTATAGTTTACAAGCGAAAAATATGAATAAATAAATAAATAATAAATAAATATATTAAAGATCTTCTTTCTCAAAACACACAAAATGATACGTCAATCTTTAAATCGTTTGTCTAATAATAATGTAAAAAAAATAAAATTGAGAGGGAATTTTGCATAGCCATTATAAAACGAAAGAATATAGACCAAAATTGATACAAAGTCATTTTTTTTTTTTTTTTTTTTTTGCACCACAACAGGCCAGGAGGCCTAATTACAGTGGTGAATTACATCACAAAGCACCCAGGCTTGAGAAAAATCACATTTTAATTTTTGTGTTCTCACCAGGAATCGAACCCGGAACCTCCCGTGCGTGAGTCAAGTGTCTTGACCACTACACCACGGAGA
>NW_028280023.1:0-37885 GCF_059751315.1 Micrasema longulum | reverse complement strand
TCTTTAACTTCGCAAACATCAACAGATGAAAGAATTGAAGGAATATACATGTTTAAATATGGGCAGAACGGTGAATGTTACACAGTGTGTAAAGTGGCCACTTAAACCAGCCATTGACAGGTCATAAGCCCTGTATTTATTTATTTATTTATTTGACACTTTATATACACACACATATACATATAGGGGCGGACATATTGCCTGAGGCAATTTCTTCCTACCTACCCAAACCGTTCAGTTTGAGAAAATTATAAATACATGAACATATTGAATTTTGCAATTTTATACAAAAATTAAAAACAAAGATTAACAAAATAAAAATATATGAAAAAATTTATTACACTATACTATAAAGAAAGGAGAGGGGATGGAAGGAAAGAAGCCTTCTTATAAAGGAACAATTTAAATATTTAGATGGTGACATTTCAATCTTGACGTAAATGTAAATAAAGTCTCTAACATTAGTGGGTAGATTATTCCACAATCGAGCGGTTACTACTGTGAAAGAGGAGGCAAGAAAATTAGAGCTATGACAGGGTATTAAAAGGGTTCTCTCGTTACTAGACGAAGAGATAGTCCGTGTTGTGAAAGTGGTTGGATGAGCTCTCTCAGATAAACAGGCGAAGTGGGATATTGTGAAGAAGTGATAGAATGTGAATGTTTCTTCTATGCCTGATGCTGAGCCAGTGTAGTTGCGTGCGATACTCGGTTATGTGGTCAAATTTGCGAAGATCAAAGATATAACGTATACAAATATTCTGCAATCGTTCTGACTTATCAAGCAATGCAGAGTTAGCATCTGGATAACATACATCCGCGTAGTCAAGGAGTGGAAGAAGTAAGCTCTGGACTAATGTTTGCTTAACATTAATTGGCAAGGAATTCTGTAATCTTTTAAGTGAGCGCAAACTGCTATAAAGTTTACGACTAACTTCGTTAACCTGATCGTGCCACCCTAAATGCTTACGAATGATAATACCTAAGTTTTTGACTGAAGTCATAAATGGAATTTCTGTACCGTCTATTTTGAAAAGAGGAAGTGTGGAAAAATTCACTTTTGAATACATTTGTTTACTACCAACAAGTACAATTTGGATTTTGTTGGATTTATGTCATTCATTTTGTAGTTATAAAATGTGATTTTTAGGGTTTAAATTTATTGCAACAGAGAGGGAAAACATCATTGAGAAGGAAATATGGAAGTCTAGGGATTTACAGAGCTTTTGACCGGCGGTTTTTTAAAAATATTTTTACTTTATTTTAGTAAAAAGAAAAAAAGCCACCGGCCGGGGGTTGAGTGTGCCATTTGGTACGGAAAAATAAAATTTTAGATTCATATCACAAAGTTATTTTTCCTCATCGATAAGTTTAATGAGAAAGCCGATAGTTTAATAAGAAAGCCATTATAATTATGGACATTCCATGGCTTTTATAAAATTATGCATTTGATATAATATATTAACTTCACGGTACCGATTCTAAATTAACATTATACTAATAATAATAATTATGGATAACTTATACAGCGCCATTTTCGTAATAAAATACCTCAAGAGCGCTTTACATGGTGATTCTATTGTTAAGTTAATTTAATTGAAGCTTTTAAATTTTTTAATTTAATTAAAATAATTTATTTTGTTGTCACGTGCTACGGATTTATTCAAATGATTTAGAGAACAAGTGGGTTTTAAGTTTTTTCCGAAACATCACTTCACTTTCACAGCCTCGCACCTCTGCTGGGAGAGCATTCCATGCCATAGGGCCTGCGACCGCAAATGCGCGTTCACCAAATTTAGTGCGCTGTTTGCGTAGAGGTATAATAACTTTTCCTCTCGCCGTAGACGTAGCTGATCTAAGCGTGAGACGCCTGTCAGCTAGTTCATCTGGAATGCATAGTTCGCTTAGATATTCCGGATCCGAGTTGTGCAGTGACTTATACATAAGCCAACAGAGTTTGTATTCGACCCTCTGTGGAAAACGTAGCCAGTGTAGTTCCCGAAGTAGTGGAGTGATATGACTGAACTTAGAGATTCCGAAAATAAGTCTCGCTGCGGCATTCAATACAGATTGTAGGCGAGTCATTTTGTTCATTGGTAGACCTGCATAGATACCATTACAATAATCGACTCTAGACACTACAAACGCATTTATTAATTGACGGGCGGCATCAACCTTTAATTTGTCTCAGCTGGTAGAAGCATGAACTTATCGTTCTACTAATTTGAGCGTCAAGAGATAGGTCAGAATTGAGTAAAACTCCCAGTAGTTTAACGGTGGGTAAAGCGGTACTCCCTACATTAGGTAGGGCCGTATCCTGGATCAAATTCTGTCGTCTGGCTGAAGCCACCCACAGTTATGTTATGGTATTTGACAGTGCTGCAGAGCAGCGTTTATTTTATTATTTGAATAATACATATAAGAATTTGTTACCCACTAAAGAGACTTTTCGAAAGACTTTTCGGTGTGACGCATTTTTTTTATTTACATTTTAAAAAAATATTTGTAAAAAGGCACTATAAAGTATCTAGAAGTTATTTCTTCAGTTCTTTTTTTTTCATTTGAAGATCTTTCATGTTAATGATGGGAGATCATTGAACTATCTTGGAACAACGCAATTTGATGTTCGCTCTCCGAAGTAATTTGTAATTCGGGGAACAAACAGGGAGCCCTTAGTTTTAAATCTAGTGTTCTCTGTGAAACTCTTTTTTTATATTCCGGATCAACAAAGTGATCTACAATCAATTTGTAGTCACAAAGTTGTTTTACCGGCAGGTCATTACAGAATTTAAAAATATACACCTTCGCCCATATGTTTCGCCTCACGGATTATGCTATCCGGTACAATCCCCCTCAACAATATCGTCGGTATACTAATAAAGCTCTCCGGTAGCTCAATCACAAATAACTATCGACGTGATAACAATTTCTAACCATGGTTGCTTATCGTTTTCGCGATCACAATGCAACATCCGTGAACACCTAATATTAAATGTCATAATATTTAAAGACGAGTGACCATTGTTACCTTCAGTTAACATTATTGTCTAATATCAGAGAATCACTCGTGTTTTATTAAAACGCATTCAAGAGTATCTTAGCGACAAAAAATAAACGTAATTTGAATATTGAATTCGATTGGCTGAATAAAAACGAAGCTTTTCTCGTAAGACCGATAGTTTTTTTCGGGGATTAACTTGTTTACGAGTGGAAAACGAATATTTTTATATTTTAACAGCGTCATTCGTTCATATTTCAGATTCAATGTTCAAAGTCAAGTTACTGTCCTATGGAATTATCGGTTCTAGGCACGCGTTGCTCTCTAGTTACTAGGCGTAGTAGAGATGCGCGCAACTGGTAACCGAACAAAACTAAACCGGTTTGTTCTGCAATCGATCGCACATTGCTCTGTCCGGCTTTTCGTAGATCTCTTCGCCATTAACACAGCGTGGTATAAAGATGGATTGCCATGGGTTAGCTCCAATCTAATCTCGTATATTAATGGTGTTTATAAATATATTGTATAGCATTATCTATTGCCCTTGTTTGTATTTGCTACATAGTTTTATGTTATTTTTTATTCAGTTTATTTATACAGGGTGTTCTTTAAACCCTGTCACAACCGAAACCACGATGATCAGTATGGGCAAGAAGAAGTAATGGCATATTTAAAAAAAAATTTAGAACAAAGAAATTTTAAAAAAATATATATTTAAAAAAAACAAATGATTGCTTACTTCTGCAGGGTAGAAGTGAGGGGAGCGCGGCGCACTGTCAGACTCCCCCCTTCCTTCTCCTCGTTTCACCCGCGCAGAAGTAAGCAACCATTTGCTTTTATTGATATTTTATTTTCTTAAATTTTATTCGTGGCAAAATATTTTTTTAATGTGCCAATATGTCTTCTTGTTCATACCGATCATCATGGTTTCGGATGTGACAGGGTTTAAAGAACACCCTGTATAACTGTTGTAATTGACTTAGGCTGAATTTATACATTTTTTGTCTTAGGAAATATGACCACATTTCTGAATATCGTAGGTAACTGAAATGACTCAAAATTAGACAGCGGAGAGACTACAACCACCACTCACTTCTGTTCAATGTACTTCATAGTCCTAACGCTCCTATATGAGTTAGAAACTAGCTTAAATATATCTTCTCTTCAAGACCGTCGAAATAAATCCGACCTTCTAGTCCTATTTAAAATTCTCAACTCACTCTTTGATGCGCCTGAACTACTGAGCTCGATAAAATTAAATATCCCAACTAGAAACCTCGGGCAAAACTTACTCTTTCATACCGATAACCATAGAACTAACTATGGTTTTCATTCCCCTATGCCCAGAATTCTCAGGTCTGCCAACAAACATAACGAAAACGCTAAGATGGTAATAAATAAGATTGCAAAAAAAAAATCAATTTTGGGAAGGATCAGAAGATTTATTGATAAGGACTCCTGCAAAACTATTTACAAAGCAATAATTGAACCACACGTTAACTACTGTAGTAGCATTTTATTTTTATCAAACAAAGAAAAACATAGATAAACTAACTGTATTACAAAATAAAGCCTTTAGAATCATTTTGAAAAAAAAACAGATATACGAGGGTAAAGTCGATGGTAAATGAAATGAAATTATTAACATATAAACAAAGAATATTTTTACAATACAATGATATTTGTTCATAAAATTATAAACTCTAATAAAAGAACGGAATTTTTGAAAAAAATTGATCGGAACCAGCATGAACACGATCACAATACTAGAGAAAAGAACAAAATTAGACTTCCATTTAGGAAAAAGGCAAAGTCACAAAATTCCATTTTATTTAAAGCAATTAAAAAGTATTACGAAATGGAAAAAAATATTTATGAAGAAAAAAACATATCAAAATTTAAAATAATGGTCAAGACATATGTGATAAACAATTTATAAATTAAATATATTTGCAATGTTATTATTAGAACACACATAACAATATGTATGATATGTGTGCCCTACTTTAAGAATTAAATAATAAAAAATAAATAAAAAAAACAGTCTTGATTTTTTGATAGCAAGTTGTCTTCTTTCAAACGATCACTGAATCAAATGCAATTATTAACTCCTCTCTCCCGCTTCCACTCCCAACAAGTCTACTAAATACCATTGTGTCTTTCTATTTTCCTTTATAATAATTTTCTATGTATAAATATGTCCTTAAAAATGCCCAATGGACGTATTATATAAATAAATAAATAAACCTCCGTCAACGCTTATCAGTTCATGGTTTACCTCTTCGTTCTAATTCTCCAATCATCCTCTTAATACCCATCCACAATTCCTCGTTCTTCTCTAACTCATATAGTGTCCATGCGGCTCGACTGTGAAATCGTCTCCCATCCACCATCAGAGGTGTTACTTCAGTATCTCTTATATTTTTTATTGACAAAGGTCTACGATGTATGCAAGGGAAGCGATTTGCTGATGAAAGTCGATAAATCGAATGTAATGGTTTTTGAAAGAAATGAAAGTATGACTAAATGTGAAATCACTGTGAATGGAGTTATACTAAAACAAGTAGGTATATATTTTTATTTATATCCCTACAGAGACGAGGTAGAATTTTTCCAAATTCAAGATTCAGGATTATGGATATTCGAGCGTTTACAGGGCTTATGACCTGTCATTGGCTGGGTTAAGTGGCCACTTTATGTAGGTACTACAACATTCCCCATTACGCTTATTTAGCGAATATCCACACCAGGTAACATTTTTGGTTTTTGTATATATGCTACGAATCAAGAACCCATGTTGTAGTACCTACATAAAGAGGCCACTTAACCCAGCCAATGACAGGTCATAAGCCCTGTAAACGCTCGAATATCCATAATCCTGAATCTTGAATTTGAAAAAATTCTACCTCATCTCTGTAGGGATATAAATAAAAATATATACCTACTCCCGTCTTGGGAGAAAAATCCAGATTTGTGTGCAGGTACACGAACCAAAAAATGTGATAAAACAAGTAGAGTAATTTGTGTATCTGGGAAGTATGTTTACTAGGAATGGAATGACTGAGAATTATATTGAAAGGAGGGTGAGTGCCGGGAACAGAGTGAACATTCCACTTAAATCAACCTTGGCAAATAAATGTTTGTTAGCAGTTCACAATGGAGTCCTGGTCCCGACCTTGATGTATGGGAGCGAAGTGTGGATTTGGAAAAACAGGGAGAAAAGTAGGCTAAATGCTGTCGAAATGCGATCTCTCAGGGGAATGTGTTATAAAACTATGTACGATATATGCATAAATGTTGAGATCCATACATTATGTAACGTTGAGATAAGCATTGTCGACAAAATCAAGAAAGGAGCCCTGCGTTGGTTTTGACATGCAGAGCGAATGGACAGCGAAAGAACGGCTAAAAATATTTACGATGCGAATGTTGATGGATGCAGAAATAGAGGAAGACCGAGAAAGACATGGCATGATCAAATCCAACAAACACTTGAAGATAGACATGTTAAAAGTGGGAATAATCGGCGCGCGCGCATGAGAAGATGTATGAATGTAGAGGAAGCGAGATCTGTAATGATGCAAAGTGATATGGCGTTCTATTCTCTCTGCCTACCCTTACGGAGAAGCGGCGTGATGGTTTGTTTATACAAATATTGCTATTTAGAACACTACACCCATAATTAAAAAATTACAACATTGCTACTAAAAGTGAACTGACATTTATTGATAAATACATCATATTTCAAATATCTGCCTTCTAATAATATACAAAATTATAAATCAAACCGCTTATACACGCGTTTGTGTAATATTCTTGTAAAGAAGTGAATTTGAAAAGGAATGTTGCGTCTCTTAAAACGAAATAATACGGACCAAAATGGACACCAAGTCATTGGAACAAAAGGCATAATACGAGTAGTACTACACACGTGCGTTTCCAGAAACTATCTACTAGCCAGCGGGCCACATGGCGACGGTATCTACCTACTGTCTACAAAAGCTTCTCTTCGGACATCTATCTCCCTTTGTTAACCATGGAGTTGAAACAGTGTTTGATTTATTTAGTTTTTTATTGCTTACTTCTTGGTATGAACACTTGACCAATTTACTACTATACTCTATTTTTTATAAATTTATTGATATTGTTTTAACTTTGCTGGAATTCCTCTCATCCATGCGCTTTGTAGCTGCACGATGATTGGTTATCTAGCTTTAATATATCAACTTTAAAATACCTTAATTTTGTAAACGGGGTCTAGAATTCCAATCGTCTATGCGTTTAGTAGCAGCAAGGCGTGTTGTAATCTTACCCCTTTTTACTATTCATATTATTATTATTTTGTAATACACTAAATTTATTTGTCAATTTTTAAAATGTGTAAATGGGGGCTAAATTTCTAACTGTCTATGCGCTCTGTAGCTGCAAGACGTCCTGTAATCTAGCTCCTATCTATTATAATTTTTGATTGATCTTAATTGAAAACGAGGAACTAGAATCCCAACCGTCCATGCGCTCTGTAGCTGCAAGACGTACTGGGATATTTATTAATTGTACAGCGCCCTTGAGGCGATTTTCACAAAAATGGCGCTTTATAAATTATCCAACTATATATATATATAAATATGCACATTTGGCCATTGACGACAGTTTTTCTTTTTTCCGAAATAATCGAATATCGCGATGTTATATCAGTAATCGATTATTCCATCACTACAGCAAACCTAACCGAGTATCGATGCATAAAAAGTTCTTAAAAAAAAGTCATACATTAATGTTTTACTTTAGGTAAATTTATTGCGTCACACAGTCTGAAGATCATTTTAGAGCGGATTCTAAACTATTCGTAATATTATTTATTTATTCCGATAGTTGTACAAAAAAAATTACGAGTCAACCTCAACTAATTCATTCAGATTCGATAAAAAACTTTTTTTAATATTATTAATTCAGACTCTTGTGACACAATATATTGTATAATATATTATAGCTGATTATACAGGTTGCCGGAGACGTGACGTCCGAAGGTAAAATGTAGGCGCCTCATATTGAGAGGTATCCGAATCACCCCATGTATTCATAATTATATTGTTTCCATTATAAATTATGATAAATAATAAAAATAATGTGACCTCACTGAGGTTACCCGTGCCGAGGACACTTAACAATATACTTTTTTTTTTTAATATTTTTACATTTGAGAATAAACAAAGAAGACTAACTTAAAACACAGATAATTAACAAAATATTCAGACAGTTTTAAACACTACGTATGTATTTATGTTTATACTTAATCTATGTACATCTATATTATTTATATTACAAAACGCACAATAAAAGAAGAAAGACATAACATAGTTATACACTTGTGGAGCAGTTGATTTCAAAATTATTTTTTTTAAATTTATTATTTAATAGCATAATTTTACATTTTTACAATTTAAAAAAAATTTCACTTGATATATTTTTACTAAAACTAAAATCCCACCAAGCCACTTTTTGTAGCTTGTTGGTGAAGATTATATTTATACTGACTTAATAATATTATTTACATTTATAAAAACAATGAATAACATATAAAAATTAACAGCCGGAAAGATCAGAATAAACATGTTTATACAAATAATAATATAAAAATTTATTTTTTAAATACAAGAAAATATATGAAAAAATAAAATAAAAAATAAAATATTTACACCTAAGCTACTATTCATTTATAAACTCTTGATCGAGTAGCCACTCTCTTATTTTGCTCTTGTTACAATGTGAGTTAAATTTAAGTTCTTTTGGTAATAAATTAAAAATTCTAGGTACTAAATATTTGAGAGTTCTATTTCCATATTTATTACATACTTTTGGTGCTACCAAGCCATCATTAGACGTGAAGCGTGTATTATGGTTATGTTTGAGATGAAACTTGAATTTTGTACAGGAGATCATTATTACTTATTCGTTCGTAAATCTCTGCAGGTACAATTCGCTTAACTATAGAATACTGTAGACCCTGGATCATTTTAATATTAGTTTTAGTCGAATGTCCCCAAGACTTGGTTTGGGCGAATGAGACAATCCATTTTATTTCTACCTAGCTCCACTGTCCATTTTTTATAGCCTTTTTGAACATTTTCTCGTTACTAATTAATTTAATAGATAGTGGAAGTAGGTTAAAGATTTTAATTGAATAATACTCAAAATCCCTTTGTCCGAAAGTGGTATTAGTTTGTATTTGTTTAAGTTGTCTTTGTGTTGAGGATCTAGTGATTATATTATTTGTATGTGATGTATTGTAGGGGTTATGTATTTTATTTGATTGATTTAATGATGTATAATATTGGTTTGGGCGAATGAGACAATCCATTGTACGTACCGCGATTTTGCGTAGTTTTCAAATTATCATTTTTTTAATGGGTTTTTGAAAAATTTTACCGGGCCTGTTTTTAATTATTATTTTTTTAATTTCTGAATGGATTTTTCGGGATTTTTATTTTGTAACTCATTATTTTTAAACTGCAGTTTCACGCATAAAATAATCAGCTTCGTAACAATAACAAGAGCTACAAAAGTTTTGACCTAAAATGCAGAATTTAAGTTCGAGCGAGTCAGACAGAAATATAAAAAGGCAATTCCTTAGTTTCTAAGTAATTTTGAAAACTGCGCTAGACTAAGCTTTCGTAATAATACAAAAAAAATACTACTTAATACGCTATTATTGGCTTAAATCAGCCTTCAAATGTACTGAGGTGGAAAATTCTTCAGTTACAAGTTCTCAAGTTACTCTGAAACTAAGGAATTGCTAACATATTACAAAAGAGATGAAGAACATTTTAGAGAAGTTAAGTAGCCACTTAAACCAGCCAATGACAGGTCATAAGTAAAATACTGGAGCTAGGTAGAAGTAAAATGGATTTTCTTATTCGCACAAACCAATATTGAATCAACTGCTCCACAAGTTTTTGTTATTTTCATTGTGCGTTTTGTTATATAAATAATATAGATGTACATATATACCTTGTGTTTAAAACTGTCTGAACATTTTGTTAATTATCTCTGTTTATTAAGTTAGTCTTCATTGTTTATTCTCAAATGTAAATACATTTAAAAAAAGTATATTGTTAAGTGTCCTCGGCACGGGTAACCCCAGTGAGGTCACATTATTTTTATTATTAATTATAGTTTGTAAGAGAAAAATATTAATAAATAAATAAAAATAAATAAGCCCTGTAATTTTAAGTTGAAAGTTCAAGTCTGACTCGCTCGAACTTAAATTCAGCATTTTAGGTCAAAACTTTTGTAGCGTTCACTAACGTTACAAAGCTGATTTTTTGCGTGAGTCTACAATAAAAAAAAAATTGATTCAAAAAAATCATTGAAAAACCATCTGTAATTTTAAAAAAAATATCAAAACCGATCCGGTCGAAAATTTTCATAAACTTATTGACAAAATCATAACATATATAATATAATAAAGGTTTCAGCTCTTTAACTTCACAAACATCAACAGATGAAAGACTTGAAGTAATATAGATGTTCAAATATGGGCAGAATGGTGAATGTTACACAGTGTGTAAAGTGGCCACTTAAAATATATTTTTAGGTTTTATTTTTTCTTTCTTGTGTTACACAAAAATATTATAACTGTCCATTATTTTTATAGGAGCAAAAATTCATTAACATTTTCTTGTATACCCACAAACAGGCGATGGCTTTGTGGGATTTTTTGTTTACTATTTTTAATATTAATATGCATTTCATTGCTATGTAATTTTGCATTATTTTTTTTAATTTTCTGTTTTTTTTCACTTATCGTTATTGTGAAAAATTTAAAAAAAAAAAAAAACAGCCAATGACAGGTCATAAGCCCTGTAGATGCCCAGACTTCTATATTGCCTTCTTTAAAATGTTCTTCATGTCTGTTGTAATATGTTACTGATATTATATATCACAGGAGATTGCGCACGATCTTGATTTCACAACAGGTATTTTAAAAAAATCATGCAATTGAAATAAATCGACAATGCCTTAGTTATATCAACAGGCTGTTCTATCGCCTTGAACAAAACTACTTTTCAAAGACATTCAAACGACAGACGTAAATTTACAACATATTATTACATTGTATGAAAAGCTTTACGATGTCAAAAGAACTCGACAATGAATGACGGTAAATATTTGTAGTTAACCGCTAACCGACTTTCGATTTACCAATTAATCCCTTTAGACCAGAGCTTCGATTACAATGGAAGTCAACAGAGTTATCTTCGACTGTCTATAAAGAAAAACCGATATTTGTGTACGAAAAACAGTATATATTTATTTATCGTATCATATATAATACGGCCTATGCTAATTACAACAACATGAAGAAACATAAACGCAAGAAACTGAACAAAAAGAACATAAAACTATTTGGCAAAGACAAACAAGGACAAAACAATAATTGTATACAATATATTCATAAAAACGAAAGACCTAAGACTTCGAGCTAAACCATGCCAATCCAACTTCATCCCACACTGTTTAGTCGCGAAGAGATCTACGAAAATCCGGAAGATCTATCCCAAAGAATTCCAAGTCGTGTGATGAATTGACTAATCTACACATTCTGGACGTTGGGGCATAAAAACCAAAGTTGCTCTTAGAAGATTTTATAAATAGAAGATTTTGACTTCTGGTGACGCGGTTGGGAACATGAAAAGAAATTGATCGCAACAGAGATGGGACATCACTTAAAGCATTAAGTATTTTGAAAATGCATATAAGGTCCATCTCAGTTCTACGTCTTTCCAATAAAGACAGATTGAGAGATTGCTCTATTTCAAAATAGGATTAATTACCCCCCTGTAATCCGAGCGACCATGCCACTTTTCTTAGAAAACGGTGTTGGACAGACTCGGTGTGGTCAATATGAGTCCTGCAGTCCACACCTAATGGTGCATAGGGCAGTACATTGGTACACCAATCGCAGCGGATCTTGATCATTTTTGTTGCATGAAGGTAAGGTGATCAGTCTTACGCTTCAGGTACCAGTCCAGGTACTATGAAATATTCTAGTGTAAAAACACCTTTTTAAATAATATTTCATCTCAACCATGCCGGGAATCGAACTCGAGACCTCTTCTCTTGCATGGTAGGCAAATGCGCTGACCATTACACCACAAGGCCGACATCCCTCTCTGTTGAAATAAATTTAAAGTATCTTGTTTTATTAAATATTACAACAGAGATGAAAACATTTAAGAGAAGGTAATATAGAAGTCTAGGCATCTACAGGGCTTATGACCTGTCAATGGCTGGTTTAATTGGCCACTTTACACACTGTGTAACATTCACCATTCTGACCATATTTGAACATCTATATTCCTTCAATTCTTTCATCTATTGGTTAGCTGGTAACCTGCAATTGATAGTGTTATTTTAAAACAGAATAACAGTTTAAAAAAATTGAGAAACTATTTTTTTACCATATACACCTACTCAGTTCTGCTATGACGCGCTATACTCCCGAGAGCGAAGGTCAGGTGTCGACGTATTGACAGTGGCGATGGTACGCTAGGTCAAGTGCGCTCGCGTCTCCTACTTCATCAGCACTCCGTCTGTCGCGAGCTGATGACGCTATTTTCGCCGGAAAGACGCGAGAAAGATTTGCCCCATTTAAGAGGAAACGCAGTCTGACTTTTGTGCGCACAGGCGTGCTTTTTGCCCGGATTATTATTATTGTTAGTATTTTTTATTATTTATTTTATTTAGTTCTATGATTAACATAGTCTAATATATATTTACAACACAATATTTACATCTATACTTATTCTCACATTATTTATCACTATTATACACTTAATATCCTAATTTATAAAAAAAGTTCAGAGAGGATAGCATCCTTTTTCTTTAATTGCTGGGTATTTTTATTTTACCATCTTTGTATATTTAAATTAAAATATATTTTTTTTCATTTTATGTATGCCTGCCTTTGAATGCTGCAGCGAGACTTATTTTCGGAATCTCTAAGTTTAGTCATATCACTCCACTACTTCGGGAATTACACTGGCTACGTTTATGTATAAATCACTGCACAACTCTGCTCCGGAATATCTAAGGAAACTATGCATTCCAGATGAACTAGCTGACAGGCGTCTCACGCTTAGATCAGCTACGTCTACGGCGAGAGGAAAAGTTATTATACCTCTACGCAAACAGCGCACTAAATTTAGTGAACGCACATTTGCGGTCGCGGGCCCTATGGCATGGAATGCTCTCCCGGAAGAGTTGCGAGGCTGTGAAAGTGAAGTGATGTTTCGGAAAAAACTTAAAACCCACTTGTTCTCTAAATGATTTGAATTAATCCGTAGCATGCGACAACAAAATAAATTGTTTTATTTTATTTATTTTATTGAAATAAACGGCACTTAGTGCCTTTTACATATTAGTTACAAATACAATTAAATATACATACATGTAAGCATAATTATAAGTAATACACAGCATTTAAAACAATATTATTAATTAACAAATTAAGAAAGTCTAAAAAAGATAAACTATATAAAATAATAAAATATTACCAGTTATAGAATTATCGATAAAAAAATATTATTTGGTATTAGAAATACTTTGAACCAGTTAGAAAAACTAATAAAACAATTTTGAATAACATTAAAAATTTATATATTTATATGTATTATTATTTAAAACTAATACTTAGGTAAATAGTATATATTTATGTATAAAAATATATAATGATGTAAAAAAATGATGAAGAGAAATATTTTGTACTTATAAATTAATTCAAGAAAAGAAATGAAATAAGAGAAAAAACACTAATAAAGTTTAAAACAATTCTTAACAATAGTAACAAATAGTTACCTAGAACTATTACCAATAAAATAAAGAAGAAGAGTTTTGATTAAATTACAAATTTAAAAGCTTCAATCAAATTTATTTATCTATAGAATCACTATGTAAAGCGCCCTTTATTTGTTTATTTATTTGTTTAAATTTAATGTTGTGCACACAGTGCTATGTTAATATAAATCTAGACAATGTTACGAACAAAAAATAAACCTAACACAGCACCAATTACGTACACAACACAATATATGAAACAACTATCCAACAGTACAACAAGATGTAAGAAGAATTTGTGCTTTGTGTGAATTTACTAGCGATTGTGTTTTTATTGTTGTGAGTATGAAATGTAGTGCGTGGAGTGAGGTGTATGGAGTGATGTGTATAAGATGTGGTGTTTATGTAGTGTGTATTCTGGTAGTACCTAGTTTAGTATTAATTGTTTCTGTTTATTTTCAAAGAGGCTAAATGATACTAATATTACAGTAACTTTAAACTTTGAAGTAGGGCACACATAAGCAAATTCTCTTATGTGCTCCAATAATAACAATAATAATATTAGTAATACTAAACATTAAAATCTATAAGACTCAGCTTCCGTTTGTAGCAGAGAGCTGAGTCGTTAAAGATGTCTAAATCGTACATCTTCTCAATTTTAGAAAAGTTACTACCTGCTCTTCCTAAGAGCGAATTTTGAGCTGCTCTGGTGTTGCATTTGTTGTAGCTCAGTAATACAGTATGTCGAGTGCGACGAATAGGAGTATTAAAGTTTATTTCAGACAGCAAATCGGTTTATATTACTTACTTACTAGTACTTTAGGTATTATATTACGAAAATGGCGCTATATAAGTTATCCTTGAAACATTTTTGTAATGTACATAAACGTATAAAATTAAGAAATTGAAATAAATAAAATATTATCCAACTCATAATTTTTTTTTTTTTTTTTAATGAATCACGTCAATAAGGTTAAAATTGCTTTTCCTGCAAAATATAAGATAGCAACTGTAGTCAAATTACGTAAAAATACAATTTATTTTCACATTTAAAAACCCATAAACATGTTATTCATTAGCATATAAAAATACGATATTATTATGCATACGTTCAGCAAATGTGATTTATATAACGTCCACATAATATGATAATAAATATTTACGTCAATCATGATAATTATTAACCGAATCTGCAGTTTCGTGTTGTTACTAACTACCCTGGGATCATTCAATTTAATACAAGGACGCGCATTATGGACTAAAATATTTTAAACCTAGTCTTGTCTCGAGGTAGTAATGAATTGCTATCCTAGCTTTGATTTTCTTTAATAATTATTTTTATACAGGTGTTCTTTAAGCCCTGCACATCCGAAACCACGATGATCAGTATGGGCGAGAAGACATATTGGCACATTAAAAAAAAATATTTAGAACGGAGAAAATTTGTAAAAATAAAATATTAAAAAGAACAAATGGTTGCTTACTTCTGCAAGGGAGAAGCGAGGGGGGTGCGGCCGCGTGGTCAACAGCGTGTCAGACTCCCCTCTCCCCCCTCCTCGTTTCTCTCCTGCAGAAGTTAGCAACCATTTGTTTTTTTTATATATTATTTTTTTTAATTTTATTCATTCTTAAAAAAAAAAATATGTGCCAATATGTCTTCTTGCTCATACTGATCATCGTGGATTCGGATGTGACAGGGTTTAAAGAACACCTGTATATTATTTATTTATTTATAAATCATACCTCGAATTCATTCATTAGACGTACCTGTAGAAATTATAACGGACTCAGTATTGATGTAGACATTTTTAACTGCACGTTGCATTTGTACAGAAAATTTCTTCATGGGGTCGATTATTTGGGATAGTTGCTGAATGTACATCTTGAGTGGTTTATGCTATGTATATGTGCCACATGTAATGTATATGTTTGTGTATGTTTTATATGTGCGTTCATGTGTGTGCGTGGATGGCTCGGAGTGTACATTCGGTATTTTTATTTATTTTAATTTATTACCTCCATGGAAAACGCAAATGTCAACAATTATCCTTTTCTCACTTAAAATTCTTATTTATTTTTTATTTTTTGTCACATTTAATGTTTATATCTTTTTAATTTATGAAAACTTAATTGGTCTTTTTATGTTAAAAAATTGTTGTTCTTAGTACTTATTTTGTATGACTGTATGTTTTCTAAATAAAATAAAATAAATAAAAATAAATATAACACAAAGTATTTTACAAGTATAATACGTTGAGTTACATTCCCAGGAGTTACAGCAACTCAATTCGGGACATAAATAATTTTAACATTTAGAAAATAACACATATTGAGAACAACAAAGAAACAAAGCAAGTTTAGCACCTTTATAACTAAATATAGCACAACAATATTTACGCCTAAAACCTTTTCTTACACGAGCAGAATAAATAGATGAAAAAAACGCTTTTAAGAATAAAAAAATTAGTGAATCTTCTAAGGGAGATAAGGTCATTAACATCACTTGGCATGCAGATGATGCTGCCATAGTGATGATGAGAACATATCCATCTCAGTTAGTAAACATCTGGATGCCTAAGAAATGTCGTATAGTACAATGAACACATGATTTTTGGAAACATAATTCGGATATACAGAACGTGTGTCAGACCAGATCATGGTGTATACAACAGAGGCGAGGATAGATAGAGAGAAAATAAAAAATACGATAATAATAAAAAATAAATAATTATTAATGTTAAATGGACTTAAGGGAGTAGTCGGGTAAAAGTGCGAAAAATGCCACAATTACGATTTTGCCATTTTAAAACGAATGTTTTTTTAAAATCGCGGAATAATAAAAAAATAAAAAACATAAATTAGATAAAAACAATAATTTTTAATTAACTGCCCTTACCGGTACCGGTATAAAGGTAATAAAAACCTAAATAAGATATTGTTAGAAATAGAATATTACAACAAAAAAAAGAAAATAAAATTCTATAAAAAAAAGGTTTTAACTAAACTATTTCAATAACCGATTGTTTAAAAGTATTAGCGAAGACATAATTTTACGTAGAAATAAAGGAAAATGCAACAAAAAATTATGTGATTTAAAATGCTTGTATGTCTTTTCAAAAACAAAAAAAAAATATTTTGCTTCGTCTTCTTTCATGTTAAATTTATTATCTTTAAATCATCACAACATATTTTAGTTCAATGATTAGTCTTTGTATGAGAATCGTCACCCCAAAGTTTAGTCTAAAATTGTAATGGCGTAATTTGCCGGTCAAAAAAAAAATTATTTTAGTTACATAAAACTTTTAAGTATATTTTTGAATAGAAATACCTTAAAAAATATTGTTATTATCTTATTTATGTATTTTTATTTACTTTATTATAGCGCGATTTTTTAAAAACATTCGTTTTATAATGGCAAAATCGTATGATTTCCTTATTTTTCATGCGTTTTACCCGACTACAGCCATAATACGCCCGTAAATAAATAAATAATATTTGTATAAAGTTTATATTTGAAGCACTAACTTTGTGGTTATTCATTATAATAAAATAAATAAAACAAGTTTGTTTTTAACCACTAATTTTTATTTTTCACCGACCGGTTTCAAAGCAAACAAGCTTCTTTGTCAAGGTTTACGTAACTAATGAATTGATTCCTTTTTATTTTGTTTCTATCATGTTCACTAAATACTACACGTGGACCCAATAAATCAAGAAAGACAAAGAAGCTTGTTTGCTTTGAAACCGGTCGGTGAAAAATAAAAATTAGTGGTTAAAAACAAAGTTGTTTTATTTATTTTATTATAAATCATATTTGTCCCGATACATAATTAAATAATACTTAATGTCGTTAAATATTTGTATATTTATATAGATCTCATCTAAGGGAACTAACGTAGCCTTTCTAACTCTTGGTGATGAAATTGTCAAACGTAGTACATACTAGAATTCTTTTCACGGTGACCTTATTAAATTTTGGTGACGTTAATAACCTTTAACCGGTGCTGGAAAACCGGAAATCTTTCACAACTCTCGTATCATTAATTGATTAATGTAAATTAGTGACATCGTTTAAAGTAGTGATTATTATTTTTTATTTTATTAATTTTTCACGCCCATAGGGCTTTTACATACATGGAAGTTATATAAAACATGATTATTTAAACAACATAAAATTTAAATTTTAAATTTAATACAATAAAAGCAATAAAAGATAGAACAGTGTTTAGAAGTACAGTTGGTTTAAAAAAAAAAAAAAATAAGCTGTAGAAGCTAGATATTAAAAAAAAAAAAAAAAAACAGATAAACAAAAAAAATACAAACATTTCAAAGAAATGCAGTTTAAAGCAGCTTAGTATATAATGTTAGTTTTTATTGAAATATAATTTAATGCTCTTATTTTTACCGCGCGCAAGAAAACATTTTTTGTATCTAATTTCCCGTAGGGATGAAGTTCCTTATTGCTTTGACGAAGAAACCCGTTTACGAGCAGCGATCTTTCATTTCCCGACATCGATCCGGATATTCCGGAGTTCGGATAAACGGAGTTCCACTGTATTTGCTATTCTTCGTGATAATTCTCAACGCTCTGTTCTGGAGCATTCCAAACTTTTCTCTCCTCCCTCGTCGCACGAAACAGTAGAGCAATGGTCGGTAGTTGTCGATTGTGAAAGGTTCACCTGAGGATCTGTCCGTGGAATGGATGCCTCGTGGTAGGTACGTGGAGCTACCGGACACAACACGGCAATAGTTGCATAACATTGTACGGAGTTGATTATAATCCCGGGTCGGGGGGTTATCTTCGGTCGTGTGGCCGGCGTGGGAGCGAGAGTGACAACTCGGCGGCCTTAAATTAAATATAATACGGCGGGCTATTAAAATAAATAAAAAAAGGTAGCTTTAGAAATAGAAGTTAGATTATAACAAGTCTTGCAGCTACTGAGCGCATAGACTGTTGAAATTCTAGACCCCATTTACAAAATTAAGTTTTTTTTGGTTAACAAATTACAACAGGGTTAGACAACATTTTAGAGAAGGGAATATGCAACTCTAGGCATTTACAGGGCTTATGATCTGTCGTTGGCTGGTTTAAATCTCCACTTTACACACTATGTAACATTGACCAATATCCCAATGTTCGTACATCCATATTTCTTCAATTCTTTAATCTGATGATTTTAGTGAAATTAAAGAGCTGAAACCTTTATTGCTGCGAAGAGATTCATCTGAACGAATCATTTCACAAACTAGGAAACGCCTGAAAACAAATTTCCAGTTTTTAAACTTCTTCTTGGACCAGTTGGTTTTATTACAGTATTTTGAGTTTGTCCAAATGTTTGCAGACAAAGACTGACCAAGACTGACTTAAACCAGCTAATGACAGGTTTATTTATATGAACGCCCAATGGGCATTTTTACGGACATGTTTTTACATAGAAAATTATTATAAAGCAAAGTAGAAAAACACAATGGTATATAGTAGACTCGGTGGGAGTGGAAGCGGGAGAGAGGTGTTTATAATTGAATTTGATTCAGTGATCGTTTGAAAGAAGACAACTTGTAATCAAAGAAATCAAGACTGGTATGTTTGTCGGCAGACCTGAGAATTCTGGGCATAGGGGAATGGAAACCATAGTTAGTTCTATGGTTATCAGTATGAAAGAGTGAGTTTTGTCTGAGTTTTCTAGTTGGGATATTTAATTTCATCGAGCTCAGTAGTTCAGGCGCATCAAAGAGTGAGTCAAGAATTTTAAACAGGACTATAAGGTCGGATTTATTTCGACGGTCTTGAAGAGAAGATATATTTAAGCTAGTTTCTAACTCATTATACGAATGTTGGTCTCAGGATAAGCCCAGCCTCCAGCCTATATTTCTTAAAAATCGATGTTGAACTGATTCAATATTCTTGATGTGAACATCATAATACGGAGACCAGATAACAGAGGAATACTCTAGGTGCGGGCGAACTAGGGAACAGAAGAGAGAATATGTACGTATTAAATTTTAGTTTGTAATGTATGTATTATCTTTATATATAAAATTCCTTCGTACGTGTGATGTCACGGAACTCCTCCTAAACGGCTTAACCGATTTACGTGCGGTTTTCAGAGAAATATAGATCTTTGCGCTGTGCGTGTACGTAGATATTAAAATCTTCAATCTAATATGTAAAAAAGAAGTAAGGAGCATAAATGTTTTATTCGTCGATCTACCAGCGTTGCATTCGAAAATAATGTATTTACAAAAAATGGAAAGATGTTATTTTATTGTGTATAAACAAGTTTGTTTTTGAATGTTTACATACAAACAGCATTTGTTTTTTGTGGATCTCAATCAGATTCTTTCCTTAAATGCCTTATAATTTCTACCCATTTATTTCTTTTTATTGGATTTTTGGTAATACTAAAATAATATTAAATTCAATACACTTTTAAAAATCGTATTCCTACATAAGTATACCCCTCTGTTGGTGAGAAGACCGGAGTTTGACGTTTGCAAAAAGAATGCCGTATTTGAAAAAAAAATATTTTATGTTTTGGAATTCAACAATAAACAAGTACCTAGGTACCTACTTAAATTCAATATTTGAATATTAACAATTTTTAGTTTTGGAATTTATTCAAAAACAAGTACCTAGGTACCTACTTATCGATAAAAAGTATTTTTCCAACGTTCGGGCAGGACAACGTCTGTCCGGTCAGCTAGTTTAAAATAAATTAATTGAATTTGTAGATCGGAATGACTCCCCAAGGAGGAAATCCAGCATGTTTGCAAACATTTGAACACACTAAAAACACTGTTGCTTTTCAAATCACTTAATGCCGGTTTCGTGATCCCTTGAACCTGGGCTTAATCTATCGCCGAGACACGCGGGCGGTGTCAGTGGTTAGTACTGCCTCTGTGACCTAAACTCACCGAAGATGATAAGAGAATTGTTACCTTGGCCGCACATCGGGTCATAAAATATTGACATTAACTCTATTATCGGAGCACGCTTATTGCAATGGCACGAGCCTAATGCGATTACATACGTATTATGTTATAACACAAACATAATACTCAGCAAATAATATCGTGGGGTGGTTAATACTGCAATGTCAGCCTCGGACAGCGCGTTTGCCTACCATGCGAGAGGTCTCTATATGATATGAAATATTTATTCAAAATGGTGTTTTCACACCAGTAGTTCAATCACAAATAACTATCGACGTGCTAATGAGCGACGGGATAACAATTTCTCACCATGGTTGTTTATCGTATTATTTAACTTTTTGTACATAATGTTATTTGTACATTGGCGGGCTTATTGCCAAATGGCAATTTCTTCCAACCAACCAATAAAATAAAGGTTTTATTTTTATAATTCAAGTTACAGAACATATTCAATAGGAAAAAAGATTAAAAAGCTGAAGATATAAAAAAAATAGAAAAAAGAGAAAAAAATTGTTTATAAATTACCTTAAATCAAAACTATTACAATAGGAAAAAGGAAAAAAGAGGAAAGAGGAAAAAGGAAAGGAGGAGAGATTAAGGAAAAGAAAGGAGATGTTTCTTCAGACGTGATTTAAACAGAGATAATGTAGTAACATCTTTGATGGTGGATGGGAGATGATTCCACAGTCGAGCCGCATAGACACAATATGGGTTAGAGAAAAAAGAGGAATTGCGGATGGGTATTAAGAGAGTGCCTAGAGAATTAGAACGAAGAGGTAAACCATGAACTGATAAGCGTTGAAAATTTTCACGCAGGTATATAGGAGCGTTAGGACTATGGAGTACATTGAACAGAAGTGAGAGGGAGTGATAGTCTCTCCGCTGTCTAATTTTGAGCTATGTCAGTTGCCTACGATAATCAGAAATGTGGTCATATTTCCTAATACCAAAAATGTACCTTACACATGTATTCTGTAGTCGTTCAAGTGTATCGAGTTGCTCACAGCTTAAATCAGTCATGGAAACATCAGCGTAATCTAGAATGGGCAGTAGTAATGCTTGTACAAGAGAGCATTTAGTATTTATGGGTAAGAATTTTTGCAACCTTCTAAGTGAGTTTAGACTGAAAAATATTTTGCGGCTTAATTCATTAGTATGAGCTCGCCAGAAGAGATGTTCATCCATTTGTACTCCTAGATTGTTTACGGATTTCCTGTATTGAATATTGGTACCATTGACATTAAGAGGATTAAGTGAAGATACGTCCAGCTTACTAAGCAATCTTTGACTACCCGCAAACATAATTTGTGTTTTAGATGGGTTTATTAGTAAACCATACTCTTTTGTCCATGTTGACACGCAATTTAGTGTATTAGATTATTCGATTCTATTGCTTCGCTGGTGTTCGCGATTCGCGATCACAATGCAACATCCGTGAACACCTAATATTAAATGTCAAAATATTTACGTTACGTTTCGCGACGTAAAATCCTGCTGCGCAATCACATATTTGAATTTCACCGGTGTAAATATGGAAAATATTCCAAAACTGCTATTTTTATTTATTATTTATCACGCTATTTATTGCATTTAGCCGGTTGCTGGCAAGCCAAATGTCAAGAAAAGCAGTCGCCATAGTAATTGTAATTTAATTTTTATTTTTTGTATTAGATACTCCTAACTGTTTTGCAAATTTTTTTTGGGTCATAGTCTTTATTCAATAAAATACACACATCATTACAATATTAATACATTATAAAGAATACAAAGTATTAAAATATATTTTGTCCCGATAAACTATTAAATAATAGTTTGTCATCGGGTGCTCAGACATTACTTTTAATTAATAATCAAATAAAAAGTAAACAGACAAACTGAAATTAAAGAATAGAAATTTACTTGAATATATTTTAATTATAAGGAAAAATTAATCACATTTAAAAATATTGTGTGCTCATAAATGTAATCAAAACAAGATAAAAAATAAAAAAAAGTAAATTGAAAATTTCAATTCATATCTACAGAAAAAATAAAAATAATAAGAAAATTAAAAGTAACTATTAAAATTAAGATGTAAAAAATGTAAATAAATAAGAAAGAAATAAAAGTCATTCTGTCCAATTCTTTACCATCTTATAAGTCCACAATATCAAGTTTATTTGTAGCTGCTCGTCAAACTATTATTGACAATTCAATTTCATAAATAAATAAAAAAATACTTGTTTATTTTTATTACCTTATACTTGTTTTTTATTTTTTACTATTATATCAAATTGCAAATACGCATTTCATAGATACATATTTTTATTTCTTATTTTTTCGTGATAATATATGCTCGCTTGTTTATTAATTTAACTTAAAAATGTCATTCTTGCTTACCGCAACACTTATTTATTGTTTGCTTTACAGAATTGGTGTCATAAGCTTTTATCTTTGCATTTTTTGTTTATATGCTTACTGTTTTTTCTTGCATACCTTTGTTATTATTAGTAAAACTTTTTATCATATCCTTTTTAACTAATTTCACAAACTTTTTCTGTATATTCTGTTTATTTTTTAGTATGTTAGCATGTATTTAATTTTTATTTTTTGTAAATGCCTTTTGGGCGTTTATTTTATTTAAAAAGCCAACTGCTTAGTGGTAAGTCTTCGTTATGTAAAATGTAGAATTAAGATTGAAAATTCCATTTTTAAAATCAACTGTGTTATTTTCAAGCCAAATTTATCTCAGACTCAGACTCATTTTTTAATATTTTTTTTTATTAAGAGGAAACATGGTCTGAGTTTTTCTTCTTACAAACATATTCCCGTATTTTTTCCCTGAATCATGGCAGCAGAGCAGTGTTTTTTTTGTACACAATTTAGATATTTCCTATATTTTATTTTTGAATAAATTATAAATAAATAAAAGAAAAGGTTAACCTAAAAAAATAACAAAAATGTATTTAATGAGAGATAAAAAAAAATGTTTTACATAAATAATAAATCAATATAGGAACGTTCTGTCTACTAACCACTTACGTAATAAAAACATAATTTTATTTTTACTATGACATGTTTTCATGTCAAGTGGCAACATATTAAATATTTTTGAAACAATATAATCCAACGTACGTGTCCAAATTTATTTTTAAGTTTTGGTACAACTAGGCCATCAACAGATGTAATATATTGTATTATTTTTCATAGTAAACGCCGATTTTTCGCCAATGAACTGTATTTATTTATGAGAAAAAAAAAAACGGAAAGGGGCGTTGACTTTGAGATTACACACGCGTTGACTTATGACTGCGATAACTTAAGCATGTTCATTGTGATCGCTCAAATGCTTAGCATGTTTTTAAGTACGTCGATAGTTATTTGTGATTGAGCTACATAATATTTCATTGCAATGACAATGGAAGGTCAACAGAGTTATCTTCGACTATCTATAAAAAAAAACGATATTTGTGTACGAAAATGAGTATATTTGCATGAACATTTTAAGTGTCTTCGTTGGTAACCTATAATTGAAAATGTTCAGAAGAAAAAATTGTTTGCATATTCTGCTTTTTATTTTATTTGGGAAATCAACAGTTCTACATACATATTTTTAGTAAACAAACAGATATAGTGTATAAACTCAGAACTAATAACAGATTTCCACATAGTATACAAAGTTAGTAAAGAAAATATTACATATCAAATAAATACATACTCAATAATCAAAGATTTTTTAAATATTTATTTTAAGAACATTAAGTTACTGTAAATTGGGCGGGATAAGGACAAAAATGCTTGAAGAGAAGATAAGGAGGGGAGGGGAGATGTACATATTTATCATTATAATGTCTACTAAGTTACATAATACATTTTTAGTGTAAATTTTAAATCTGACAGAGTGACGTTTGTGTAATCTATGTTTTTAAATTTTGTATTGTACATTGAAAAAGTCCTACGAAAAAAAGCATTTTTAACATACGATGTTATTGGTACATGAAACACGTAGTGCCGTCTACAAATCCTGGCTGGCACATGTATTGTTATTAAACCAAGCAGCTCTGTACAGTCAACCATTCCTGTCATAATTTTGTAAAGCAGTAGTTGGTCCGCACACACTCTGCGGTATTGTAGAGAAATGATTCCATGGAAGGTGGAGGCAGAAAACAGAAAACTTTATTTTACTTCGTAGATAAAATTGAAGATGGAATTTTTTTGTTTATTTTTTAAATTTATCTTATTTTATTCAGAAAACATAGTCATACATAAAAAGTAATAAAAACAACGATTTTCTAACATAAAAAGACCCATTAAGTTTTCATAAATGATGCAAAAGATATAAACATTAAATGTGACAAAAAAAATAAAAAATAAATAAGAATTTCAAGTGAGAAAAGAATAATTGTTAACATATGCGTTTTCCATGGAGGTAATAAATTAAAATAAATAAAAATTGCGAATCATAGAATTATTTTTTCCAGAAGTACTTTGAATATTGTATAATGTATACATCATTTTGAATTTATTTCCATGCCTAGTATTATGTTTATTTTGTTATTTTTAAATATTTTTCATACCCTTTTTAATTTGTAGTATTTCAATATTTTTTATTCTGCTTTTGTAAATAATGTTAAAATGTAAAAACGTCTTTAAATAAATATTGTTATCTGTATGTCTCTAAATGAGTTTTTTGAAAAAACTCCTTGGGAATATTATCAAAAAATATGTATAATATGTTTTCAATAAAAAATTAAAAAATACCGAATGCACACTCCGAGCCATCCACGCACACACACACGTGAGCGCACGTATAAAACATACACAAACATATACATTACATGCGGCACATATACATAGCACAAACCCCTCGAGATGTACATTCAGCAATTATCCCAAATAATCGACCCCATGAAGAAATTTTCTGTACAAATGCAACGTGCAGTTAAAAATGTCTACATCAATACTGAGTCCATTATAATTTCTACAGGCACGTCTAATGAATGAATTCGAGGTATAATTGTTTTTACAAGTTGGTATATAAAAAAGGGAATTTAATCTGGCATAGCGAAGAGGACAACGGAAAACAATATTTTTTTTAATCGACCATATTATTTAGAATTTTGAAAAGAAAAATTAAATCACATGTAAGACGCCTTTTCGGAGTAATTTTAGATAGATTGTAATTTCCTATCAAAATACGTACCCCGGTGCATTAATTCTAGGCGCGTGTGGCGTTTTATCCTCTACGGGGAAATGGCGCGATAGCAGTAGCAAAAACGAATGAATGCGGAACATTTAAATTTGAAATTACGCCATTGTAAAATATTACAAATATTCGTGTTAAATTTCTTTCGACATTTCTCAATCAAGTGTTAGGGAACCGGTTTATTTAATGAACAAAAAAACAACATACGTGTACAGGTAACCTTCGTATAACACGATCACCAACAACGCGGTTTCGATCTAACACTATTGAGAGGATATGCGGCGGCAGACAATTTTGATGAATGGGTATTTTTTATTATTTATAAATCATATAACACAAAGTATTTCACAAGTATAATACGTTGAATTACATTCCCAGGAGTTACAACAACTCAATTCGGGACATAAATAATATTAACATTTAGAAAATAATACATATTGAGAACAGCAAAGAAACAAAGCAAGTTTAGCACCTTTATAACTAAATATAGCACAACAATATTTACGCCTAAAACCTTTTCTTACACAAGCAGAATAAATATATGAAAAAAACGCTTTTAAGAATAAAAAAAGTAGTGAATCTACTAAGGGAGATAAGGTCATTAACATCACATGGCATGCAGATGATGCTGCCATAGTGATGATGAGAACATATCCATCTCAGTTAGTAAACATCTGGATGCCTAAGAAATGTCGTCTAGTACAATGAACACATGATTATTGGAAACATAATTCGGATATACAAATCGTGTGTCAGACCAAATCATGGTGTATACAACAGAGGCGAGGAAAGATAGAGAGGAAATAAAAAATGCGAAAAACCAAGTAGAAAAACTAAATAGAAAAATCAAATAACTGATCAGAACGTCAGAGATGAAAGTACTTAAGGCAATCGCAGGGAAACCCAAAAGAGACAGAATCTAGAGTCAAGAAGTTAGACGGATTTGCGATACCCAGTGCAGAGCAAATAGATTATGGAAAGATTACGTCAATAATTCCATTAATGGACAGCTCCGAAATCCCCTATACCATTGCCCACGAAATCCCGGTCGTTTGCCGTCTGCCCGGAAGACCACCAAGGAGAGCGAAGAACAGCTGAAACTCAAAGTCTCCGCATTTAGCTTTTAGCTGATACCAAATTAATCGATCTTAACCGAGAAGAAGAAGATTAAACTTTCAGAAATAATTAACATTAATTTGAACATTGTTTTTCTGTCTCTCTCTCAAAGAAAAAGTCAACTGCACGTCGGAGTGGGCTCAAAATTTTGTAGGGCCCTGGTATATATTTATAAATATAATTTTTCTGTACGTGTGATGTCACTGTACTCCTTCTAAACGGCTTAACCGATTTACGTGCGGCTTTCAGCGAAATGTAGATCTTTGCGCTGCGCGTGTTCGGAGATATTCATAATTATAATCGAAGCACAGGGGTGCGAAGAATCTCCCGGCCAGACATAGTGAACGACACAGTGAGAATTGGAAGATGGAATGTTGGAAGCTTGCATCCTGTGCCTCAATTATGAACGCTATCTTCATCTGTAAATATCGAGACGGTATACTTAACTTCTGTACTATCTGTATCTTACCTAGGTATGTTCTACCTACTTGTCAAATCGACATCATATGATCGAAACAAGACAATGGAATGACCGCAAACAATTACTCCGCATTAACATTTAAAATAGTTCTCATTTTTATTTTAAATGGGCTTCTGTAATAAAAAGTGCTCACTTCAAAGCTATTATAAACTCCAATAAATCCCAATTCTAGCAAAAAATGTTCGCTTAAACATGAATTTTGTATAATTTTTGGAAATCACCTGGACGGTACGCTTAACGATCGTCTGTATGTATCTACCGATCGACTACAAAGCCGGCTCCAATAACGCCTCGATACATACACTCGGAAAGATAGTAAACAGGTGGAAAAAATATAATAACTAAATTATTTTTTTAGTGGTAACTTTCTAAAGCATATAATCTGTGTCGGACGCCTAGATACTCTTATTTGTTAATAGGAGAGAACCTGGCGACATTATTTCCACATCTATCTGGCAGCCTCCGTGGTGTAGTGGTCAAGACGCTTGACTCACACACGGAAGGTTCCGGGTTCAATTCCCGGTGAGAACACAAAAATTAAATGTGATTTTCCTCAAGCCTGGTCGTTCTGTGATGAAATTCACCACTATAATTGGGCCTCCTGGCCTGTTGTGGTGCAAAAAAAATCTAGGCGTTCGTTTTATTTAAGTAACAGTTATGTCGGAATTTAATTCGACTTCAAAACATACTTATTTCTCTCTCATATTTTTAGTAGGCTTTTAAGAAAAAAAGTGCCAACCTCAAAACGATTAAAATTTTTAATCAATCATAATTAAAGGAAAAATTGCTCGGTGGAACAAAATTTTTGACACCTTTAATGCGTAGATAAACATATCGAGGGTTCTAGACTCGTCGGTATAAATTGATGTACTTACATCAAAACTTGATGGTGGGGGTATTGATACTATACCTTTGTAGTCGGTCGGGAGACTTTTATCTTCAACTATGACGTCATACTGAAGCTATGTCATTTTAAAGCGTATATATGTGTACCGTGACGTACGCTTCCCCTTGATTCATATCGATGTACCGACCCAAAATTTGAAGGTGGGGGGTCAGTAGTATATCTTTATAATCGCTAGAGGGACTTTATCTTCAACTATACCGTCATGGTGAAGGTATGACGTCTTTATCTTCCCATCATAATCGAGGGCCTGGCTTCGAACGTCCGAGCATGGACCAGGATTAGAACTGTGGAGGAGCTGTTTCGCACTGCTCAGGATACGGAAGCTTTCTCCTGAGTGGTCATCAGCGTCGCGTCGGGGGGACCAGACATGATTGGGACGTGGGATTTTAGTTGGGATCTGAACTGACTGGGACTGTCGATGATTCGCAAGTTTGAAAGCAATCGGTTCCAGGCAGAGGGGCCGGCAGCGTCAAAAGCACGATCTCCAAATCTAGTGTTTGGGGAGCGCCGGATTTCGACAAGTTTTCCTCTTCCTGAATCAAATGCTGACCTAAGAGTAGATTTTCTTTGCCATGTATTTTCCCTAATACAAAGGTCCGATAGGTATTTTGGAGCCATTTCATGAAGGGATTTGAATACTGTCCAGCAAAGCTTGTATCTTATTATCTCTGGGCTTTTTAACCAGTGCAAATCTCGAAGATGTTGTGAGATGTGAGAATATTTTTTTACTCCCGTAATAAGCCTCGGTGCTGCATTGAAAACAGGTTGAAGTTTATTAGTTTGATCTTTTGGGAGATTTGCGTATATTCCATTACAGTAATCTAGACGTTAATTGTTATCTTTTATTTAGAGATGTTACGTATCTTTTTTACATTTTATTATTTTATTTTTATATTTCATGTTCACTTAATTGTTCAGTTTTAATTATTTTATTATATTTCTATTGTTCACTGCTGTGATTATTGCTGTAAATCATTTTTTTGAAAAGGGTTATTTGAACCGTTGAGGTATAAATAAATAAATAAATTTCACCCCACGGCATGGTAGAATACAATACAGTAGATCGATATTTATTGTTTTACAATTATGTATTTATTTCATGCCTGGCAAACGCGATAACCAGTACACCGTGAGACCGACTAATCTCCAGTCAATTTCCTTTTGCAGGATTTTTACCTTTCGCTAAATTTAAATAATGATTTTGATAAAATTATCATTAAAATCGCTTTTATTATTTGAATCGGGATGTGGCCCCGTGGCTAGTGTTGCGGACTCGCGGATCAGAGTTCCGAGGTTCGAACCCCACTCTATCCCAACTTGATTTCCATTTTCTAATAGTGAGTTATTTACAACTCGTTGAAAATGGCCACAAAAATCACTATATTTGGGCAAATCATAAGAGCTTATGTTTCTCTTTTTAATAATATATTAACCGAGGCGTTTTTATTGATATTTTATTTAAGTTATCAACTACGAATCAAATTTAAATAGTTACTAACGAATCTAATAAATGTCTACTTCTACCATCACGCCATTTCTCCGTAGGGGAAGGCAGAGAGAATGGACCGCCACACACATCTATCCTGGCATACATTTCTAGCTTTTTCCACATTTATGCATCTTGTCATACATGCCCTTCGGTTCTGCCTGCTTTTGACATGACCAGACTTAAGATTTTGGTTAACCTGATCACGCCACGTCTTCCTCGGTCGTCCTCGTCTCACGTTACCGTTCATAATCGCCATATATACTTGTTTTACCATTCTTTCGTCGTCCATTCGTTCTACATGACCAAACCGTCTCAGAGACCCTTTCTTAATCTTATCAATTATACCTGACTCAGATTTGCTCTCACGCCTGATTTTATCATTCGTAACTCTGTCATACATCGATTTTACACACATTCTCCTAAGAGATCTCAATCCACTATAATTTGACCGTGCCGTTTAGATTAAGATGATATATGTGAAATTAATAGGTTATTCTTCGTCGGTATCACGTGGCTGGTTTGTTTACTTGGAAATTCTTGTAAAAATAAACTGACTATAAGTATATCAAACTATTTTTTCGCTACAACAGAAGGTTTTCAATTAAATACTTACCAATGTAGTAACGTCAAGTTTTTAGTCTACAAAATTATCAACTATAGTGCAGTTTTTTAAAACTATTTTAAGTTTAAATATTTTGAATATTTTCATTTGTAAAAAAAAACGCGACGTTTTTAAAAAAAAAAATTACATCATAATTTGATAAACATACTGTTTTTTTTAAACATTTATGTGTTTTAATTCAAACTGCTAATTCTCAAAAGAAGTATCTGCTCTCAGTTTTAATTCCAACTGCTTATTCTCAAAAGAAGTATCTGCTCTTAGTTTTAATTCAAACAGTTTTAATTCAAACTGCTTATTCTCTTCTTAAATCAGCCATGGAAACGTCAGCGTAATCTAGAATGGGTAGTAGTAATGCTTGTACGAGAGTGCATTTAGTATTAATGGGTAAGAATTTACTTCTTTAAAAAGTTTTTTTTAGTTTTTCTCGAAAGTGGATTTTTAGAAGATTATTATGATAGATAAAACCGAAAAAAGCTACGAGCGAGAAAATCGTGAAATCTAGATTTAACAAATTGAAACAGTTATTTTTTACTGTTTGACACATTGACAGTATATTTTTATTTTTATTTTTTAACAAATTAAAAAGCTGCTTTTAATTTACCCCTTTTTCGTACTGGCTCCGAGTCTCGTATAACACGGTTTCACATAACGCGGCATTTTATAGGAACTCAGGTGTTGTAGGGGGCTTACCTGTTTATTATAATTTACCAGTTCAATTTTTGTACTGTGTACCGTTACGTCAAGAGTCGAAAAACACGATTTTCCTGCTCAATCCACGATTAAAAGATGTTAAAATGAATGGTTTATTTTCCTAAATTACAATTTGATCAAAAATACAGATTTCTCGAACGGTTACCGAAGAACGCCGAAAACAGTGCGTTTGACACATATATTCAAATTGATTTCTTGACCTTTAAGTAGAGTTTGTATAACGTGAATCGGTAGTGAATTTATAACAGTTTAATTCATTCGCTATCGTATGCACGTTTCGCGTGAAGAAATCAGACTATTCCGTATTCCTCGAGTCATGTCACGAAAGCGAGATAGCGCGGATATGGACGGCGCGCCGAATGTTTTTGGCAATTTGACACGTTAGCTCGTCTACACACGAAAAAATACATCAAAATTTGCGCGATTCGAACAAGCATAATTACGGCATTGAAACTTATATTATTTTACATCGTCGGGGCTGTTTATAATGCGCTACGCTCGCGTGGAACGCAGCGACACAGGTCAATCGACCGGTAAGAAATCTCAGATCGAATCTTTCAAACTTCATCAAATTATCAATTGATCCAGCGTCCGCAACACGCAGAACGTGGCATAATCAGCGAATTACTCACCCAGAATCCAACTGGAAGCGGTTTATCACAAATATAACCTCCGTTTGGAGAACTTCAACGAGCGCGACGGACACACTTGGCGAGTGACGGCTTCGAACTGAATCGGCCATATTTGATTTTTGACAATCGACGTCTCCAGTTTGTTTGTGACTCGCGAGTTTAAGTGGTTTCTAGCCAGACCTATCGTCTATGCATTGCTGGCAACCTTTTATAGTCGTGTGTTTTATTTATTTCCAACTTCGAGCATAAAAATATAGTAATATAATATGCACTTTGACGAACTTACTGATAAAAGCAATATCTTCCAGTCAACCAAAAAACAAACTGTTCGGAAGAAAAATTGTTCGAAAATATATTTTTAGTATGTACAGGTATGTATGAAAATACAATATATTGTATAAATACAAACAATTTATTTGAAATAATTGTAAAAGCAGACAGAACCGAAGGGCATGTATGACAAGATGTATGAATGTGGAAGAAGCTAGGAATGTATCCCAGGATAAACGTATGTTGTGGTCCATTCTCTCTGCTTACCCCTACGGGGAAATGGCGTGATGGTAGTAGTAGTAGTAGTAGTAGTAGTGCAAATAAAACTTGCACATATAAACTTAAGAAATAAAAATACTTATACTATACAAATAAATGATAAGGGACGTGGGATCAGGTAAAAAGTTTGCAAGGAGACAAAAAGTGGATTCAGAAAAATAAGGAATAAAAAAATGAAAAAACGAAGAGAGGTTAGGGTTTTAAGAATGAAATATAAAAATTTTTCAGATGTTTTTTAAAAGTGGCTAAGGAAGTTGAATTTAATGTATACTTTTTTTCAATATTGTTGAAAACTTTATTTTTTCTTATATTCACATTTCCACGTAAATTTTCTAATTGAAATATTATTTCAACAGTGATGAAGATGTTGATAACATGAGAATCATTGTTTAATATTGTATAAACTGTTATTGTGTTACTTTATCGATTACATTGATACTTTGTAGATCATGTATTTGTTAATGGTATTTTTATATATTTGTCTTATTCTCTATTCATTTAAATATAATTCTTCTAATATTTTGTATATTGGATTAAGTTTGTTCAGTGCGTTTCAATGTTTAATAAACTTATTAAATAACATGTTATTGATCGATCGTTTTTCGACGTTCACTAATACTGTAACTGTGTATAATTTATCTTTTGTAATTTTTAAAAAATAAATGCAAATACAATAAATTTCAAATTGTTGATTGTTATTCTTAATATTGTTATAGTTTAATATGTTTACATACTGAATTTCATGAATATTTAAACTGTAAATAAATGTCAAATGAATGAATATACAGAACTTGTGATCTGTTATTGGATTCTGTGGGTGGCTGTCCGGTTTTAAAAGGATTAGCAGATTTTTGTCGTTTCCAGGGGGCGCTGGATTGCTTTCGATTCTCATTGTTGTTTTTATCTTATTTCTCTTTCGATCGGTTCAGTTAGTTTGATGGTTAGCAATCTGTCGTGAAGGCTCTTTTCTTGCCCCTATTTCTTGCCCCCCTTCCCTACGTGTAAAGTTCTCACTAGACTAAGGGTAGGGGTGTCTAGGTGCAAATCCAATCAACGGAGGTAGGGTTCTCTGGAGGTAGATGACATGAACTGCGATTGTGGAGAGGCGCAGGATGATCCTCATTTTCTGCTGTGTCCACAAATGCAGTAAACTTGTGATGATAATAAATTGAGGGTGGCCACTGAAAAGGCGATATCTATCGCTGCACACTGGAGTGGCAAAGTCTGAAGTCCGGACACAATAAGTACCTATCTGTTATCGGCTGTGTTGAAATTCACCATTTGGTATAGGTAGAGAGTTGGCTTCCATAATATAAGTGTGTGTTTGATATATTTCGATTCCCCATATCGTTGCTTAACTTAAAACACCGCATTAGTTATTTTTGTTATTTTCACAAGATTGCGAAAAAAAGCTTATTTTATTGAATTAAAAAGGAATTAGTCTTACCGTTTTAAATTTGTGACAGTTTATGGATAAACATTTTATTTGAATACATACAAAGGCGTAATTTAGTTGATTTAAAAAAAAAACAGTTTTTCCGCCATTCTGTAAAAAAAACAAAAACGACTTAGGCAATGCTGTTAGCTAAATGACGATATGTCTACTGTCGACGTGTTTCTACAGCAAATGCAAGCATTTAAGAAGCAAGCGGTGTTATCTTCCTAACTAAAAGATGACACTCTTGCCATATCTACCAAGATCGTGCCATGTCTATACCTACAGTACTTTTAAATAGTTTCTAAGAATGTTTAGATTGCTTACGTTTAGTTGAATCAACGTTCTATATATCATTGATGCCAATCCTTTAGGACATTCATAAGTCTGTAGATTAGCTTAAAAACGTGTGTTCCAGACACACATTCTAGCCATGTCCTAAGGTATCTGTAAGTTGAGAGAGATCGGTGTTCACTTTAGGGTCTGGCCTTGACGATACCGGGAGAAATTGGATTTCTAATTGAATCAAAGGAAACCGATTTATTAAATTTTGTAAAATAATGTTAGGAAAATAAAAAATTTAAATGTCTTTGTTTTGTGGTCCTCAGAAAAACCGCTATTAATATGTAATACTCATTGAACATTGTAAGTGTTGCACGCGTCGCAGCCATCGGTGTAGTGAGCCATACTGGTGTAGTGCGCTGTTGTTAATGAGACTTGCGGCCGGCAGTGTACCTCGAGTGATGAGGGTACTGCTACCCTTACCGCTCTAAGCCAGCCAGCGCAGCGTTACTGCGCGAACCCCGCTGAGCTCAAGCGCGCCGCTTTGCAATGCGTGTAATGTTGGATACTTAATCAAGTAAGTTGAGTTTCTAACTCTGAACAGCCAACAAATGTTTTACTTCGTTTCTCCACCCTGTGTGCTTCTGCTTATCGTTCTTCGCTCTGCCCTGCTAACTGACTGCCTTCTCCTCTCTCCTCTCTAGATTGGTTCAGGTGGAAAGTCCTTATCAGGGCTATTGAGGTTGGTTTACAATTAGCGTAGTCGTGCTTCTACTTTTCGCTTTTGACAGACGCAGTTGATGAACCAGCAAGGGCAACAAGTCATGGTAACGCGTAGGTGACAATATGCTTGGATTAAATATCACTTTCCCATGTTAGTTGATTCACTATAAGAAAACACGCTACATCTTGAATTAGTCTTAAAAGATTTGCTAATATTATTTATATTGCTAGTTCATAAAATTAATTTTAATAGCATATTTATTTATATCAATAGTCAAACGATGATACAACACAAAAATATAAAACACATTTTTTTAGAATTCATTTTTATTGTATGGATGAAGCCATATTCTTACTTTAGTCGTCTTTTCTATTTTTTCACTTAAGTATAAAGTAAACTTACACAATGTAATAATGTAATGTAACGTATAACGAGCACGACAAAGAAAGACGTGGCATGATTAGATAAACCAAAATCTCAAGTATGGTCACATCAAAAGCAGACACAGTGTTTGAATGTGGAGGAATCTAGAAATGTCTGAAATTTCACAGCTAAATAACCATTACAAGAAAAGAAAAATTGGGTTCGTTAAGTTAAATTCTAATGATTTACCTAAATATTTATATTTTTGGGGATATTTTCAACGAGTTGTAATTAATTTACGATTAGAAAATGGGAATCAAGTTGGGGTAGAGTAGGTTTCGAACCTTCGATCTCTGATCTGTGAGTCCAAAACAGCCACGGGACTACAACCCAATTATTTTCAAACAATGACAACACTTCGATAAATGACACGACGTGGCGTAGCTGGTTATACGGCCAACTGTGAAACTGGTGTCGTGGGTTCGATTCCCGCCAGTTGCAAGAAAAAAATTCAAGAAATATTTTTTCTCATTTGGTCTGGGAGTTGTGGTGTATTTTTCATTACCTCCTTCCATTTCTCCTCTATACCACCTGCTGACAAGCCTTAAAATAGAGGCTTCGCGAGTTATTCCTTTAATAATAAAAAAAATATCTACATAAAAAATTGTCTATGACTAAACAATTTTTCGCTTTTTCCTTAGTCGATACTCGATTGTCTCTGCTTTCTAGCTTTCTTGTTTCTGTGGATTGTGGATGTCGCGGTATTCGGCGACGTCGCGATTTAATCAATTAAACTTTTCAATTGAAACTGATATAATTACAAAGTGTTGTGCATAAATAATTAACAAGAATGGATGAAGATTATAACAACGATTCGCAGGATTCACCCGGCAGCGACCGGCCCAACAACGAGGATGACCGGATCAAAGATGGCGCTCCGGGAGACAGAAACCGCGGCGACGACAACTACATGGACGATTATCAGGACGAATATGAAGATGACTTCAGACAGAACAACAACAGGGGAAGAGGAAACTTCAGGTAAATTGTATTCGAAATTTGTTTCGTACAGTTTCGACGACGCTGTCCAAGTTTTAACCTTTGAATTTTGAGGTTACGTTGCCTCGCCAACCAATGTTTAGCGGCCGACTGTAACATTTTACCTTCGTTAGTTTTGTACAGTTGGCTACAAAACGCTGTTTCGATTCGGGAAAATCGGAAAATACAACGCACAATTATTAGAGCCAATTGAAATATACAAACACCCAAATAACATAAACAAAGATGACAGAGGCTGACATTAACCCTCCCTCCCCGGTGATGTGTATCTAGTACACATTGCGTCTAATTACTATAATATCTTTATAAATATAATCAATATTGGGTTTAGATTTTCAGTATTCCTCCATTACACATTTACGTATCGACTGAAATAATTTGCTATTAAATAATAAGTACTTATTAGGCCCAAAAAAAGCGTTTTATCGGAAGTCGGGGATAAATTACAAATATCATCAAAAGTATACTATCAGTCAGTCACGTAGTCCAGTACTATATAGCTACTCAGTAGCTCTCGGGAAGTTGGCGCGGATGCACGTTTCGCCCGAGTCATTAGCGATACACAATGGTTTTTTCACGTTTTCAGCAGTTAGATTTGAAATATTATCACCTTTAAATTAAATTATGGTTAATTAAAACCATTCCCTAAAAATATTCCATTTTTCCCTTTTTTAATCTCTTATTTGTAGTGTGTAGTGACTACACAGCACTGTAACGCGCGGGTGTTTTTAGGACAGTAAGGAAAAGGTTAAACTCAACATGGTTCCTGGCACTACACACTACAAAAATGACATGGAATGTGCCTTCTAGTACATAAACTATTACTTTTTCATACCGATAACCACAGAACTAACTATGGTTTTCATTCCCCTATGACCAGAATTCTCTAGTCTTGATTTCTTTGTAAACAAGTTGTCTTCTTTCAAACGATCACTGAATCAAATTCAATTACAGTCGAACTCGGTTATAACGATCACGGAAATAACGAGACGAATGCAATATATTGTATTACTTTTTATAGTAAATGCCGATTTTTCGCCAATGAACTGTATTTATTTACGAGGAAAACAAAAAACAAACCGACACGAGCGTTGACTTAGAGATTACACACGCGTTGACTTATGACTGCGATAACTTAAGCATGTTCATTATTGTTCATTGTGATTGCTCAAATTCGCTTTTAATTTTTGTAAAAAAAACCTTTTCAAAATTCCAGATATAATAAAATAACCTTTAAGGACACATGTTTTGTGTTTTTATTTACATCTGCAAACCTAATAAAATATGTTCCATTTTTAAGATAATAAACGTTATTCATGAATGGACCAAGAATTGGCTTCTTACACTTGTTAACAAATCTTATTTGTATCTCTGTCTCTAGGTTCCAGACCCGCGGCCGGGGGCGCGGGGGGCCGCCGCCCGGCTGGATGGGCGGGCCGCCGCGTTTCCGCGGGCGCGGCTACGGGCCCGGCGGGCCGCCACGCGCCGGGCCCCCGCGCGGGCCGCCGCCCTTCTTCCCGCCGCGCCACCCGCACCACGGCCCGCCGCGCCACGAGGGCCCCTGGG
>NW_028280022.1:0-65063 GCF_059751315.1 Micrasema longulum | reverse complement strand
TAGATGGTTAACACTGTTAAATAAGGCAGTAAATCAAATATTTTTTTCTAAAATAACAGAAATATCTAAAATCACTTGCCAGTATATAAGTTCAGAAGTATTTAGATGGAGGATGTAGGGATAAATAAAAATGACATTGAGAAAACTAGCTGTTTTTTTTTTTGAACTACAAAAGGTCCAATTACAGTAGTTAATTAAAGCACAGAACACCCAGGCTTGAGAAAAAACACATTTAATTTTTGTGTTCTCATCGGGAATCAAATCAGGAACCTTCTGTGTATGAGTCTTAATCACTTTACCACGGAAGCCCGTTTTATCGTAGAATGAGCTTTAAACTGGGTTTTAATTTTTTTCGATGTAAATTATATTTGACCTTTCCCCTTTCTACTAGCTATCTAACGATTTTTTTTTCCAAAGATCAATCGAAATTGTTGTCCCTGGCTTTAGAATTTCACTTATTGTACAGACCCTCAAGTATAAGTTGGTGTGATGGGAGGGCGCTTAAGTATATTTTAAGTTTGCCAGACTAAATTAGGAAATAAAAAATATATATATACCTGCACAATAAAAAAATGGCCTTCATCATTTCAGTACTTAGCCTTGAGTCTAGGTGGTGTTGATTATACTCTATACTGTAATGAACTTGTTATTGACGTGTTAAAGTGTATAATCTCTGGTTCTACAATATTCTAAATTATCTCTGCTGTAATCAAGCTAACCTCGAAAAGTGCCCGAAGATAGAATAATATACGAATATTTTTTTAATACCTTCTGATTAAGTAAGGAATAACAGTTTTTTTCAAAAATAACTTTTTTATGTCATCCGCATACTTAAATATTTTCACCACATGACTTAAACCATTGAATTCAATATAATAAAAAAACATCAAGGTACAATTTGCCGGCTACAACGACGTCTGTTATTTGTATTTTATAAATATTAATTTGATATTTGTTATTTTTATAATTTTCAAGCGGTATTTTTTTCATCTATTTTTTTTTTACAACATATCATTTACATGACAGTTTTCTTTTTTCTCCAGTTTATATATAATGAAGGAGGTAATTGATGTTATGGCTCTACAGAGAGAAAAACCCCGAATAAATCCCGTAGACTACATAGCCGCCCCCGGAAACAGCTTGGCGGTGCATTATATATTTGAGTGTGGTATAAAATTAAATGCTCAACCCGCCACAGTAGCCGCGGCCGCCGCTCTATTCCACAAATTTTTCAAAGAAGTTGACAAGGCGACCTACGACTGTTATGTGAGTACAACATTAAATTTATTGAAAATATCGGATCGTTTTTCACCCATAAATAATATGTAATTGAATTATAATGTTGGCCTTAATAATAATATTGTAATTTAACCTCAAACCAAGTACTTCTGTTATTTGTATTTAAATTCGTAGTTATTTCAATTTCGTAGTTGATAACTCAACGCAGTTTTATCTACTAAGTCGACACAGGTCCATAGACACGGAAATCATATTACTATTTGTGTAACAAATCAAAATAAAATTTTGTTCACTTTACCGGTGACAATGTATGCCCGACATGCACGCTCATAAATATCGACAGCTAAGTGTAGTGAACAAATATCATACTTCATTGTTGTAGGCACTGTAATAGTGACGAACCACTGGAGCTATAATTTACCAAATACTTTACTATCGACATTATTATTGAATATCGAATTAAATTGTGTCCATTATAAGGAGTAAGGAATACAATTAATTCAATTTGATTGCACTCCCGCGTTTATCAACTGACATCGACCTTATGTTATGTGCCAAAAAAAATACATTTTTAACATTTAAAAATAAAATATACTGTTTTGCATAATGGTCACTTAAGGCGATGTATGTTCACAAATTGTATAATTAGTTACTTACTACCTGTCCCCACCACTAGCCCTCGGTAAACTTGCGTGATTGCTTAAAGTTAACAGTCTTGAAGTTGGTACAGAAAAAAAAGAAATGCGTTTATGCTGTGTTTGTGATATTGTTTTAACCTGGCTTTCGGACATTAATACTACTGTAAATTGTTGACCCTTCCTTGTTTATTTGTATTCCATTTATGCCTTTTTAGGATCTCGTCAATATGCCTATACTTATGAAGAAAACTGTGTTAAACAGTCAGACATGTGAGTTTGTTCTGTGACTTCATGATTATTTCTAATGTGAGGCTCAAAATGGCAGGCCTACACTACCCATGATGTCAGTGCTTGATTGCATAGCTGAAGCGCTTGATATCGAAAAAAAGGAACTGTTATAAGAATAAGCAAAGAAAAATTTGGTAAGAGGCCAAAAAAGAGAAAAACCAATTGCATATAGCTTTGAAATCAATGTCAACCGAAGACATGTGTATGGCTATTTTTTATGCAAAAAATATCAAATGAGGAGAAAGTTAGTGCAATGACCAAAAGAAGCTGGCTTATTTTTTGATGTGGAAAGTTCACTATTTAAGGTTTTGCAGAAGATTGGATTTAGATACCGGCAGTGTAACAAACGCAAAATTTGAATGGAAAGGTACGATATATACCATTTTACAGCAAATAAAAAATTGGCAAAATGTGGTCTTCTTGGATGAGATGTGGCTTAATGCCAACCATACAGTCCAGGAGAGGTGCGAGGCTTTGAATATGCAAACCTATTCCATATGTTAGAGGAGTTGATAATATGTAACTATGTTGTAAGAATAGGATAGCAATATGTGAAAAAATGTACGGGGATTAAAACGGGTGCTAGTGAATAAAAACAAAGTTTTTTTTTCAAATCTACATTATTTTCATGTTTGGTTGCTAATTCCTATGTGGGTACTAATGTTTTAGGGTTCATTATATACAGTATAAATTGCTTTTATATTTTTCTGGGTCACCAGGTGATTGGTTCAGCTTGCCTCTGCCTGGCGGGAAAGCTCCGTGACGACCCGTTGCGGCTGCGTGACGTCCTGAATGTGTCTCGGGGGGCGCTGCATCGCTCCGCAGGGCCTCTGGAGCTAGGGGAGGAGTACTGGGGGCTGCGCTCGTCACTCGCTACTGCCGAGTTGCTCATTCTGCGGACCTTGGCTTTTAAGCCCGATCCGCCATCACCAGTAAGTGGATGATAAAACGTTGTGTTTTTTATCCAAAGAACATCCTGCTGTTTTTGCAGTATGATTTAAAGGAACATATTTTTTTTGGTTAATTAATAGTCAGTGTGTGAAACTGAGGAAGAACATTAGTCTTTTTAAATAGTTGCGTAAAAGTGCGGGCACTTTCAGAACCAAAGGACAAAAATTAGGACAAGTAGAAAAAGTTCAAATGATATTTTAATGAAGAAGTGTAGATCTACGTAGTATTTGGAAGGGCCTCGAAAATCTGAGGCATTTAGGTACATGGCCCTAAAATTAATAAAATGTGTTGAAGCTTGTCCAGAAGGGGCGAATTTGCCGCGAAAAGATTTGCGCATTAGCGAGATAGTAGGCGCCAATACATCGCGTCCACAAGCATTGCGTGTAAATCGCACGCACTTTGAGAGAATCGAGGCGAATTCGCCCTTTCTGGACAAGCTCTTAAGCATGCAGTTCCACTTTATAAGGTCTATGGAAGGTTGAGTGAAGAGGTACAAGTTTTGAAAAATGTATTAATTTCAATAATAAAATTTATTAAATATTGTATAATTCAAAGAAGTACTTTTAGGTAAACAAGTAGGTACCTATGGACAAAAAAAAGTTCGCACTTACCCCGCTGTCCGTAATTCCCAGTTTACCTGACTCTATTTCTTAGAAACGATTTTATTATTTAACAATTGCTTTTGTTTATTGTTAAGGAATATACTGGCTACACATTAAAAGTAATTACATTTTTAAAAGCTTCATCAGTCTTTTAAAAACTACGTCTGAAGAAACATCGCTACGAAAATATGGAGAGTTCGGGTCAAATGTCTATCGCGGTAAAATCGAAAATTATTACTCTGTCACAGGAAAATATGTCAAATCGTGAAATTTCTCGTAGAATCGGTTTCTCGGAGTGTTTTGTGAGAAAGTTTTAAAAAAAATTTGTGAAACCGGCTCTCTGGAGCGATAAAAGGGAATTGGTCGGCAGCGCAAGGCAACTCCTAGATAAGATCGGCTGGTTGCCAAGCTTATCAACCAAAATCGTTTTCTAACTGCTGCAGAAATACACGGAGAGATCTAGTCTACGTGCCAAACCACGTTCTCGGTGAGGACGGTTTCCAGGAGATTATTGGAGCAGGGGTTCCAAGCAAGAAGTCCCGCAAAAAAAACCCCTTTTAACGGAGAAAATGAAGAAGGCTCGTCTAGATTGGGCCAAAATTGAACAATAGACGATTGGCAACAAGTCATTTTTTCCGATGAATCTAAATTTGATGTGTTTGGTCCAGATGGCAAGACGATAGTCCGGCGAAAACCTAGCGAAAGATTTCACCCTAAATGTATTACCCGAACAGTAAAGCATTCACCCTATGTCATGATATGGGGGTGCATGACAGCTCATGGTTTGGATCCACTACAGATAGTCCAAGGCACTATGAATGCCATACAATACAAAACTATTTTGGAAAATCATTTGTTTCCTACAGTTGAAGACATTACACAATTTAGTTCAAATCCTATATTCCAAGATGATTGTGCGCCTTGCCATCGAGCTCGATCTGTGAGTATATAACTTTATTTTATAAATTTAAATTGTTGTAACTTGGTTTGTAATATCATATCTTTCTTACAGGTAACTGAATTTAAAGAGTCTTTTGGAGTTACATCACTGAGTTGGCCTGGAAACAGTCCGGACCTTAACCCGATAGAAAATTTATGGGCAATAATGAAACAAAAAATTGTGAAGAAACGGGCCAAAAATACCCAGGAATTGATGAAAATCATTAACTATGTTTGGGAACATGAAATATCATTAGATATTATAAATAATTTATATTTGTCGATGTCAAACAGAATTTCTTTAGTGATCAAGAGCAAAGGCGATATTACAAAATATTAAAATACTATTGAACCTGAAAAATTACTTTTATTTTTATATTCTTTTGTTTAAAATATCGGTCTGTTTACCCTACACACAAATCTATTAACCAAATGTAATTATTTGCGATTGCCAATAAAGACACAGTGCCATAAATCAATTATGTCGGGTACAAGAACAATAGTAACGGAGCTGCTACCTGGAAAAAACCTTATTTATAAATATATATTAAGCTTTTATTTTTATATTTTACTTGGAAACATTACTTAGTCATCAAATCTACAAAAATATATATTTAAAAAAATCCAAGCAAATGAGAATATTTATTATTTTAAATTAAGAATTTTATTACAAGTGCAAACTTATTTTTGTCCATGGGTGTACATTAAAAAACAAATATGAGTAGATACACAATACGAGTTATACGGCTTCACCTATTTCATTCTTAAGTTTGCGCATTTAAAGTTTATTCCAAGATATCAACCAAAATTGTGTGTTAAAGAATGAGGAAGTTCAGTGGTTTTTCTTATTTGATAATGGACTATTGAACTAAGCTAAAAAAAAAAACTTATTGTATTATCTGCCCTAAGATTTTTTAATGTTTTGTATTTCTAAAATTACTCCATGTGTGACGTCTCAAGCTCTCTTCCGCCTCTTCTCAGTCAGTTCTACGCTAACTCTCTTCTCATTGATTGATTAGTTTTTATTAAAATATTTTTTATTACTTTGTTCATACATTTTCAAGAAACTTTGCTGTACAATTTAATGCTCTAATTTTTACCAAACGTAAGAAAACATTTTTTATATAATTCCAGTAAGGCTGAAATTCCTCATTGAATCAGTAAAAAAACTTTCAGCTATTAGTGACTTGTACCTCTTTACCTAAATGCTACGGAAATTTAGCTGCCCCGGCGGTTCATTTTGTTTGAACGAGTTCGGAGGACAATTAGTCTATTCAATGTGATATCTATGTTTTGCATTCTTTTGACAGTATGTTTGTTTCCAGCACCGCTACCTCCTGCACTACTTACGCTCACTGCAGGGCTGGTTCCCGGGGGAGGAGTGGAACGCGGCACCCGTGTCCCGCGCGGCTATGGCCTTCCTGCAGGACTTCCACCACTCTCCCGCCGTGCTCGACTACCGCCCGGCGCACACGGCCGCCGCCTGCCTCAGCCTAGCGCTGCACACGCTGGGCGTCGTCGTTCCGCTCACCAACAACCTGGACGACGACACCGCCTGGTACTCCGTAAGTATTCGTACATCATTTTACAACATATTATTTTCTAATTATACTAATATATTATTTTCTAATTACTCCCCTTACTAGGCAGGAAAATCTTTTTTCTTTACAAAAATTCCAAAAAATTAAAAACTAACAAAAATTTAACTTTTGTTATATAAATGCAATAAAAAAATCAAAAATTACCATCTATTTACTAAGCCGAAAAACTGTTTCTGCATTGTTGGTGATACTGCAAAATCTAATTTTTCTAATTAAAAATGATTTTACTGCATAAATTAGTTCTAAGGCCTATAAGAAGAACCGTTAGTTTTAAATTATTGATATTTTTACTCTTAATGATGTTGATCATTCGAATACTCTAAGGGTATTGTTGTATGGTATTTTCAGTTGATAAAAATCGTAAGTAATATATTTAGATAACAGTTTTTAGGTTCCCACATAAAAAAATCATGGCAAAAATCAAAACAATCAATGGCGGCCTCCGTGGTGTAGTGGTCAAGACGCTTGACTCACACACGGAAGGTTCCGGGTTCAATTCCCGGTGAAAACACAAAAAAAAAATCTCAAGCATAGATGTTCTGCAATGTAATTCAACACTGTAATTGGGGCCTCCTGGCCTGTTGTAGTGAAAAAAAAATCGGAATATTCTAGTGTAAAAACACCCTATTAAATAAATATTTCTTACCATGTCGGGAATCGAACCCGAGACCTCTCATAAACAGCAGTCATCTAATTTATGTCATGTTTATATTTTTTTAGGTTTTTACTAAAGATCTTACAAGAGAAAAGAACTGGGAAATTATGGAGAAAATAATGCAAGTCTACAACACGGAACAAGAACTGATACCTTCCCTCACCTTCAAGACCTGAATTCCAATTTTGGCTCATTTTGGGGATCACCTTTACTAAGGCTATATTTCCAGTTGATTCATATACGGTTTGCCATATTCACACATTGGATTGAAACAATACAAGGAAAATAAAAGACACATTAAATCTACAAACAAACATAATTTTATTTATAATTTCACAATACATAATATATTATAAATACTTTGGAGGTGTAAGCTCATTACGTGGGGAAGCAGTTTCAAGGATCGACATCTGCGTACCAAATAGAAGGTGCAAAACACTCGAGTACGGGATTCTATTATTTTGTGAGCCATTCAACGCAAAACCCAACCACTACCTTGATATGCATTAGTTAGTCATATAGTCGTTATAGTCACATCCAACCGGGTGGATATTATTAGCAAAGTAGGGGAACTCTCACCAACTGGAGTCATAGAGACATCTTATAAGCTATCACATTTATGATTTGATATGGCAACAAATACCATGGATTATTATGTCGTTTCTACCGAGGGAACCCATATCAGGCTGAACAATGGTAAACACACAAATTATACCACTCGCAATATTGCATCTATGGCACCTCTCAGTATGGGCTTATATTATGGCACACCAAATGAGAAGAGGGAAGGAGAAACATTAAACGCTAACAAGGGACAAATATATAAGCCAGTGGCCCGCACTGGAGTTTGCCAGCAGATCTGTCTAGTATTTTCATTGCGCTACTTTTTAAAAATATAACATCGCTATAATAAATAAAATACTGATAAATTCGATTTAAGGAATGAACAGGAGGAAACTCAATTACAAAAATAATAACTTTGTACTGATAAGGGAAAAGAATTTAGTCTAAGTAAAGTGTCCGTCTCCCGACCACTGGGTGACCAGTCCACACTGCCACTATTCCGTATTCCTTAACGTACTTAATAAGTCTATCCTTAATTTTAATAAGAAAACATTTATGTCACGCACAATTTAACTTGTTTCTCGTATATCGTAATACAGATGTGGAACAAGACATAGTAGGGCTAAATATTCTTTACAACGTAAACTCCGGCCAACTAACGTAACACTCTCGCACTTCGTCCTACCCTGTTACAATCCTCGGGACCTGCACTTGCTTGCACACTTTCTTTCCTTTCCTAATTCCGTTACTAGGAATTTTATACAAAATTGGTCCAAAACTAAAATATGCAGTAGAAGACAAATGAATACATTTGCCGAATATAAAAATCTTAGCGGGAGTAACCAGTGAACAGAAGTTATGTCTACTGTTGAAAGTACATAAAATGTCAACTGAAATACTCGAACATCGACAATATATCAATATGCGGAATATATTAAGTGCACCCATGATTAGTATTATAATCCATAAGTTAGTGGAGATTATTGTGAAACTAATGTTACTGAAACATTATAAATACGTACCCATCCACGAGAGATTATGGATGTTAGTCCGACATTAATTAGTTAATAATAAATAAAACTAGAGCAAACAAAACAAGGAGATACATTTTCGTAACATCGAATTTTGTATTTCCAATTTTTGGTACACATTTGAACATTTTGAAAATTACATGTAACTTTGCCAGAAATTCAGAAGGTGAGATAACATAGCATGACATAGTCCAGGCCTTATTTAATAATTAGAAATATTATCTTAGACAAGTAATTACCTTTGATTGCATTTAACCCGGGCTGTGTCACGATAACCTAAATTAGAATTATAAAAAGCAGGGAAAAATAAATTGGTATAGAAATATTAACAATGAGTGAAAGAAACAATGACTAGACTCGAGATTCAAAAAATATATACAAGAAAATATTTCAAGGTATTGCGTAACATAACATAAACAATGAATCATAGTTAAATATTTAAAAATCCAATGTAGGATAACAGGTAAAGAATATCATCGCTACTCGCTCTCAATACAACCAAACAATACTGATTTTAAATAATACAAACAGCCGTAATCTGACCACTGGACCATCTGGTCTTGGGTTACAAATCCTACCACAATCATTCAAACTTTTCTTTACCATTTCAATCTGGTTCTTTTTTTTATATTTTGATCAGAATGCGATTGCTCATTTTACATATTTGGTTTAAAATTTAAATGAATAACACATTACTCCGTATCATTTTATGAACACTTATTCCGGGTATCCAAAAGATCAAATATTCATATGTTCCAACTTATAGTTACTTTTCTAAAATTCTATCTGTATATTGTTCGGGGGAATCAGCTGTGATTCGAGACTATGTGAGATTCTAGATGTCACGCGAACATATTGGAAAATTTACAGTCTATGTAGTTTATAATTATGCAGATCTAGTTTACTAAAGTGATTCAAGTCTGACTGAATGTATTGCCAATGAGGTATTCCTCGAGACGTACGGATCACATTGTAATTTAGGATGTTGAAAATATTATCTTTATCGCGGCATGTTTGTATGGAGTATCAAAATCACCCATCGGTTAGTTAAAAGAAGAAGCTATTATATTATAAGAGTATTGTTGAAGCGAGCTCTGTATAAAAGTGGATATTATGCGGCGGTCATACAAAACATGAGTTAGTCATATTAGTAGTAATTGAAGTAAATATTTGTCCGTACAGATAGTTGGGTGTAGTCAACACGGCACATCTGGAAGGTTGGAAGTGTCGGTTCTACACGAGGGACAATATAGGGATGGAAAGGACGCGTGAAGCGACCTACACAGGATCCGTAGACAACATTCAAATTACAAATAACGATACAAATTTAGCCAATTTGGTTGGGGCCAAACTACTGGATTGCTTTTGGGTCATGTACAACATATGGGGAAGCTACGTACGGGGGGGCGGGGTGGGGAAGGGGGCTTGCGGGGGAAGGGGAGCCCTTCATCGAATGTCCTCCACATTGGCCTTAGAGCCGAATATCTTCACCAGCTGGTCCTCATAGTCGTCGATGTTGCGCTTCATGATCTGCATACACGGGCCCAACAGGCGCTCAAACGTTTCTACGTCCAGGACTGTGAAAACGAAACCGGCATTAGTCAAATATATGCGAGTTACAGCAGTATCATGGACCACATTTATATTCCACAAGTCGGGAATAGAAAATATTTAAGAAAGAAATTAACAATTATATTCATAATTATTTTTTATATGGCACTTTATTTGTCACTGTATATTTTGTGATTTTAGGAATATTTACGAAGCAAAAATAGAAAGGACATCATTGTAAGACATCACTCCTCATTATAGTATACAAAAATTGATTCTTCTTTTACGTAATCGGAAACCTTAAAATATACATTGTAATGTATTTTTTCTGAACAAAAAACTATAGCTTTAAAAAATACTTTTTAAATAGATTATTTTTTTAGTTAGAAAAAAACTGACTCAGCAGACTGCTTGCTACATTAGCAAGTACACAAATGGATAAATTATAAAATATAAAGGGCTACATACACGCTACTTTGGTGCTGCCTTCCGAGTAAGCAGAGGCAGCACGAGGGCGATGGGTGACGAGCGCCAGTTCACCGAAATAGCCTCCTTTTCCTGAAAAAAATAATCATCAGTTACTTCATAAAATTCATGTAAATATTTATAGATATAGCAAAACTCCATTTTTATGTTTTTCAAGGAAGCAAAAATTTTTTTAAATTAAAAATGTATGGAAAAAAGGAATCACATAAAATTAAAAATGTACTAGACTATAGTGTAAATATACTGCCAGAAAAATTGTAAAAACTGTCATAATTGGGATTATGAATATTTTTACCCATTTTCAATGATTTCATTAAAGATATTTAATCTTTTTTCAATCAGTATAATAATGTGTTTATTTAATTTATAAGATTTTTTTTTTTTTAAAACATGTTTGAATTTTATGTATTTAAATTTAAAAACACTAAAATAACATTTGAATTTGCATTAAATAGATGCAATGATTTTTCGCCCTAAACAATAATAATAATCATAGTTTATTAACAAAATAACAATTACTTTATCTACTACATACACACTTAGGTAATAGAGAATATTGGGAAATTTTATTTTTATGGCAGCACAGAATTTCAAATGTCATTTACATCGGGGCAAAACTGTTTCACACTTTTATGATAACTGTTTAAACCATCTTCACATTGTTTTTTTTTATGTAAAGACTTAATTCTTCCTAAACATGCGTCAACTGCGTGTCACAATTTAGTAAAATGTCTATGCGGCGTTTTAATTTAAAAAACGTGTGGATATAGCGAAAAACTAACCCCAAAGAAAGTCACACTAAGGCAAAAAAAACCCTAGATTCCAAATTACTCTTAAACAGGTGGTCAATATTTATGAGAACTAACAATATACCTACCCATGAGTGACTCATGTGCCATTTCCCTAGCATACAAACTGAGAGAGTTGTGTCAGTATGAAAGTAGTTATGCAGAAAGCAGCCAGCCATAGAAAAGTGAAACTGAGATAATAGCACTTTTATGAAAAGAGTTAATAATCTAATATCACAACAGTTGGAATGTTTTTAACTTTGACAAATGATAAACAATGAATACATTTTTTTGGTATAAAAGCGGTTTAGCTTTTTTTAGCAGAACATAGAATTGACCTTACTGCACCAGATGATCATCAATATTCCCATCTTAAATCCTTTTAGCCGTTCATTAGCTCCACATATCTAAACCAAAGCAGAACTCCTTTTTTGATAATGTTTATCTTAGCCCTACATAATGTATGGATCTTAACAATTAATTGTGCACCTATGGTACATAGTTTCAGCACACATTCGCCTAAAAGATCGCATTTTGACAGCATACATCCTACTTATTATACTCATGTACATATTATTAGAATAAGAAAGACTTGAGCTAAGAAATAAAACATGAAAATAAAATCAACAATAAGTTAAACCGACAATAAGCTACTTTTTCTAGGCAACAATTTAATTTTCTTATCTCTTTTTCAGGCAAATAATTGTGTAACATAACGACAATGTACTGACCGATGCGGTTTATTTCCACCTCCTGTCCATCTTCCCTAGTGAGGGTGATGCGTACGGTTCCTTCCTCCACGAAGTACATCCCGTCTGCCGAGTCTCCCTGTCGGATAATCTTCTCCCCATCTTGCAGCTGGCGCGGCACGAGTGCGTCCGCCAAGTTGGCACGCTCGTACGGCTACAAATAGATACAAATATTAGGAAAAACACAATCTTTGCAATTGAATATGTACTTCGTTGGATCGAGGAAAAGGGGGAAGTGAATTCTTCGCTGACTGGGGCAACACTTATGGCCTTAAAGATGCTCATTATTATATAATCTAACCTGCAGAGCCTTCAGCATGGGCACCTGGTCCAAGAGCTGTTCGTACATCTTGCGCTTGCGGAAGGCGCTCTTGAGCAGGATGCGGCGGAAGGTTTGGCGGTCCATGGCCCACAGGGCTCCGGGGGTCTGGGCACGCACAGTGGCGGCGCGAGGCATGTTGTACATGAGGGCCAGCTCCCCGAAACTGCCGGCTCCGTCGTACGTGTGCACCGAGCGATCCGAACCGTCCGGACCGCGCACTAATACATTGAACTGCCCACTGGAAGGTAAATACTCGTTATTAGTCCCATCACATCTTTATCTCCTAAAAGATAAGATAAAATGATAATTTTTTAGCGGCATTTACGAATACGAGTTTCATTAACCTTTTATACTTCGTTGGCGACAACATAACGCCATAGTAAGTTAATTGAACGTTGTTTAATTTTCAGAAAAATACTTAAAACGTTTTGTAAAACTTTGAAATTTTTATTAATTGCTACCTTTTTTTAAATATGAATAATACACTGTAACAGTTTTGCTTAAATTTGCATAAAATACTCGAGTTTCCAGGGTATGTCATACCAAAAAAAGCCTGAAGTGCAAAGGATTAATAACAATACATTGGAATAGCACGCAATCACATTGAGTTTAACGACCGTGTAAAGTGGCCACTTAAACCATCCAATATCAGGTCATAAGCACTGTAAATGCCTAGACATTCATATTCCCTTCCATCTCAAAAATGTTTTCTGTCTGTTGCAACAAATTTAGATCTAAATAACTCACTAGGGATCCAGCCTGTCTACGAACATTTGGACATACTCAAAACATTCGATTTGATGGAATGTGAAAAACTAGAATAGCCTTGAAAGAGGATAGCCAAGTCTTACAAGAAACAAAAAAATTAAAATAAAACTGTTAAAAAAACGAGTATATAATTAAACACACTGGAACTTCTACCTAGGGTCTAGTTTACAATATTCACCCTTTATATATACACACCTTTCTATAACGTAGAAGTTGTCCCCGTCGTCTCCCTGGCGGATGATGTAGTCGTCGGGCTGCACGCGCTTCTCGAACATGGCGTCCAGCACCTCGCGCATCTGCTGCGGGTCCAGCGAGCGGAACAGCAGAATGGCCCGCACGGCCTCCTGCAGCCGGGCCCGCTGCCCGTCAGACTTGGGGTGTACGGCGCCCGCCTCTCCCTCCTCCGAGTCCTCCTCCGGGTCGTATGTCTCCGCGAACACCGACTTGCGCCGCGAGTTGAAGCGCGCCACGGGCGGCTCTGCAGGCATATGAACATATATTTTTTTGATGTTTCCATGGCTCCGCGGCTTGGATCTAAAAGGGCCAATCTTGTCAATCGCAATATTATCCTATAACACATGTGTTTTAAATTGACACCGACCCTCTACAAAATGTTGGCAAGAAAAAAATTTATCTAACATTGTCCCTTTCAGATTAAAGCCACAGAATTAAAATGATTTTGTTACAAAATTTCTTGGTTATGTTTTATTTTACTAACAAGCGCTTTCACCTAAGTAGATATCTTCAGGACTGGTAAATTGTTTACAACATTTTCAACTTTTATACTATATCTTGATAAGGTTTTGGGAGACAAAAACATAGGATAAGTATTTTATTTAGGGACAGACAACACATAATTATAACTAGTTTTGTCTGTCCATAAATAAAATGCTTCATAAAACAATATTTTAACTTGGGTCAAACTTTCAAACTCTTTTTTTCTCAAACTATTGGAAAGGACCGAAACAATAAAGAAACCGATGAAAATGAGTATCCTTGTCATCGAAAGGTAAATTTTATCCGGTCTAAAACATTACCTAAACCATGTTTTCGATAAATCAATAAAAATAAGAAGGCACACAATATGCACACACCTTTCATACATCTTGAGGTAATTATGTTCAAAATTAAATTTTCATACTTGATAACAAGAACAGAAATAAATCTTAAATGTGGAATGAAAAATGCTAATAAAATTATTAGGTAAACACATATTGGCAGAATTTCAATGCAAAAATATCTCCACTGTAAAAATAGGTATAACCAAAACAAAACATAAAAGATGGCTCCTTTAAAATAGACGGAAATTGTTTATTTGATCTTGTATGTTATTCGTGGAACAGGCTATACCGATAATATTCTGTTGAAAGCAAACCACTGATCTATTTAAAAAATGTATAATTATCTCTAGTATTCCAACAGCTTTGATACTATTTTCGATTTAGCCATTCAAACATCCGAAAATTATCATTTTAAATTCTATGTTTAATTTATATTAATTGGAAAAGCATATCCTTATATTAATATATGTACTTTAGTATCCATGTAAAAATAAAGAAAATATTTGTAAACAGGTGGGAGGAAGGTAGGCAGGACGTCAGCAACCTTATTGCTGTAAAATGTGTTACTTATTCAAGTTTGTTAGTGAATATTCTTGGTGGAAGTCCATTGTAATTTATTATAGAAATAAAAGACTAGTGATACTTAAATCCACAAATTTGGACAGGGACCAGTCTCGAAGATATCGCGAGAGGGATGAAACCGGTCATGGATTATTCCTGATTTGTAAGTATCACTCATCTTCTATTTCTATAATGCTAATTACTATTCATTAATATTAATTATCAATAAAGAAAATCACAATTTATGATTTCACTAAAGATATGACAAAGAGCAGTTTGGGAATGAATTGGGAAAACACAAAAGTGACGGTCTATCGCACATTTTATTTGTGTGTCAAATATATTTATATAGTACATGAAACATAAAGCTAAATAATTTCTTCCTAAGACAATGTATAGTTTTTGTGGAGTTTAGAGGCGTTTATATGGAAGCTATAATCAAGAAATTCAGTATTACGGGAAATTGGATTTGAAAAATGTTTTCTTACACGCAGTAAAAATAAGAGCATTTAATTGTAGGGCGAAGTTTCTCTAAAACATATTAAAAAAATCATGAAAATTAACTGCTTTAAATGACGTCACAAGTTCTTCTAAATCAACCAATAATAAGGTGTTGTGATAGATTTCTGGTTTCCAGGAAGCCGACTAACCAATCAGGACCACTTATCTTCAAACAAATTTTTGGCTTAGTTTGAGTCTATTATTTTTTTTTTAAAGTGCTGAACTTTTACTTATTAAAAAAAAAATTACAAAACTTTTTTTTTAAACTTTATAAAATATGCTTCGTAAAACCACTGTTGAGGTATTTATCATTTTTTAAATTGAATATGTTGGTATTTTAAAATATTTTTTCCTACATATATTGTAATCATACAATACAACATACTCCACTAAAATTTATAGGTATGAAACATTCCGGGGCAATTTGCACGAGTTGCCCATTTTAAACCATAAAAAGTAAGGATAGTAGTATTTTTTTATGTTTTACTGTAAGAATTTAAATTATTAAAGACCTTTTTTATAAGCTTAGCAAAGCCAACAAAATTGAATAATTTCATATTTAAATGGATAAATAAGAAATCTGAATAATCAGAGGTATGGCATTCCGCACACTGGTGCAGAACAAAGAGAAAATTGTTATTTAGCGTAGTTTTAATTATAATGACATTTTTTTAGTGACATCATTCATTCATATAACAATTTTAAAATGATAATTGAGTTCCACGACGGGAAAAATATGATCCTACAAGAGAAGTCAGCACTAACAATGGCTTAGGTATAATTGGAAAAATAAACAGTTCAAGGACTGCATAATGCATTCATTTACTGTATGGTAGAAAATGCAACATCCTGACCGATTCTAAAACAACTAGCTTTTAAAGATAATATTTGGGAACAATACATTAATAATTAATGCCTTTCAATGTTTCTATGGCTCCCTTATCATACAAAATTAGAATTGAAATGATTATGAGGTATGTTGTTAGATAACCCTATCAGTTCATTATTCTGCCTTTTCTGAAGTGTTCAGTAGCAGAATTACACAATAGAACAGTTAAGTCGGAGAATTAAATATATCTTTGCTGTTTATGTTCTAATTCTTATTTAAACACTTTCAAGTTATGCTGTCCACACAGGTTTACATGCAAAATTTTACATCATATCCTTTGACAATGACAAAATTTAAGTAAAAAAAAAAAAAAATATATAAATATTACTCGAATAAATGGGTTACTTTAGAAAGGATTTTAGAGTGTGGGGCTTCACAACTAGGGAACTGTTGTATTAATAACAATGTTTATAGCTATTAAAAATTTAATAAAGTTATGATACATGTTCTAAACATACATGTAAACAAAACCCTAAAAGATTCTAATCAAAGCAGACAGGCGCCGTGGTGCAGTTGGTTAGACGGCCTATCTGTGAAACTGGCGTTGCGGGTTCGATTCCCGCCAGTTGCTATAAAAAAATCCAAGATTTTTTCTCAATTGGTCTGGGTGTTGTGGTGTATTTTTCATTACCTCCTTCCATATTCTCTCTATCCCACCTGCTGACAAGCCTCAAAATAGAGGCTTAGCGGGTTATTCCTTTAAAAATTAAAAATAAAATGAATACGGCAGATGAGCAGTTTGATGAATAGGTATTTGAATATAGTCTTTCATTCATTCTCGCAGATGCCTCCCAAATACTGTGCGAAAAACACAACTACATGTTGGACTGATTATGCTTATCTAGAATGAACAAAATTAAGGTCTCGTATTCCCGTTTTCACTATCCCAAAACTGAACCGATTTTGTTTTTATTTAAGAAAGAGAATTGAAAACAAATTTTCCGTGTAGGCACGATTTGATATTCTCAAAAAAAGTTATCATATTTGTATACCGTAGGTCTGAAGACGGCAGATAAAACTAAGCTTTTCTTAAGGGTTTTTGGATGGTTCTAGCTCCTATAAATGACAATTTAAAATAATAAAAAAATAAATAAAGACACGCCAACGGTTGATATCTATAATGTGTACAAAATTATCGCTCTAGTGCATGGGTCGGCAACCTGCGGCCCGCGAGACATCTTGGTGCGGCCCGCGAGATTCTCGCCGCAACGCACATGACGGACGATATTATACACAATCGAGTGAAAGGAAGCGAGAAAGGGAGCGAAGGGATAGTGAAGTTGGAGCGAAGGGGGAGCGGGGGGAAAGAGAAGGAAAGCAAGAACGCCACACGCACCTCGCATCATTCCGTTGTCGACCGCCAGTAACACTACTCGTTCGCTCGCGCTGCGCTAACTACCCACCCACGCGGCGTTTACATTCGCTGCAAGTTTTATTTTTTTATAAAATCTGTTTTGTGAATTCTCTTAGTGTTTTTGGTAAGTACCTACCTACTGCATGATAATAATATTATTCCTAACATTACAAGTAATGAATATAACAATGCAATATTAAAGTATCCATGAGTTTACGACAGTTTCAAAAAAAAATTTCAATGATAAACTTTTTAAGACGAGGTGCACTATGAATGTAATATTTTTATAAGCCTGAAAAACTCCATACACATTAAAAATAGCTTCCGAGAAAAAATAAATACCGCCAACGGGACTCGAAGTTACAATTGCCTTTTCTACAAAAAAATAAAGTTGGTAGGTTCAGGTGAAAAAATTAATAAGAAATAATTGTTGAAAAAAAAAAAGCAATGACTGTTGAATGAATAAATACTTGTACATATTTAGTTATTTGGCGGAATGGGAATAAGCCGACGTTGCTCAATGGCGAGAGCATCTGACCGGCAATCAGAAGGCTGCGGGTTCGAGTCCCGTCGGCGTTATTTATTCTTTCTCGACAGATATTTTCAATGCGTATGGAGTTTTTCAGGCTAATAATTATTGCTTTTAAAATTTTCACAACGTAGTATTTGTTTACTCGTCAATAAAGGTGTACTTTAGGTATACTTGACATAAATTTTACGATTTTGTTTTTTGAATAAAAATATTGCTCACTGGGGGAGTATTTATTAAAGGATTTTATACAGGACAAAACTATGACTCTTTCCGTAAAAATAAAAACATATTATTATGTTTCTGTATTGTTCCAGATTTATACACCCAATATGGCTTCTAAAAAAAGGAAGATCGTTGATGAAAGACGGATTTTTAATGAAGCATGGACAAATTTATATTTTTTTATCGAATTTAAAGAAAAACCACTATGTTTAATCTGTCAAAAGAGTATTTCCGTAGTAAAGGAATAAAAACTGAAGCGACATTATGATATTGAGCACAAAACTAAATTTCAGTGTCTTGAAGGGTAATCTCGAAAAAACAAAATCATTAACTTGAAATCGTCACTCAAAAATCAGCAGAATACCTTTAAAGTTGTAACAGACAAAAGCGAATCAGCTGTTCGTGCCAGCTACAAAGTAGCAGAGATAATTGCAAAGCATTGTCGCCCATTTACTGACAGTGAACTTGTAAAAGATTGTGTCTTAGCTATCGCGGAGGAAGTATGCCCGGAACAGAAAAAAATGTTTGAAAACGTTAGTCTCTCTGCTAGAACTTGCACCAGACGCACTGAAGACTTGGGTGCTAACTTGCGTGAACAACTTAAGGATAAAGCGCAGTATTTTACTTACTTCTCTCTTGCGATGGACGAAAGTACGGACGTGTCGGATACGGCACAATTCCTTATATTTGTACGAGGAATTGACGAAAACTTTTCTGTTTATGAGGAGTTATTAAAAATGTGCAGTCTCGAAGGAACTACAAAAGGAGAGGATTTATTTCACCACTTGGACCAAGCTCTGATTTCGTGTGGCTTGAGCTGGGATAAATTAACTAGCATCACCACGGACGGCGGAAAAAATATAAGCGGTCATAATAAAGGTGTTGTCGGAAGAGTCAACAGCAAACTGCAAGAGTTTGGATCGGAAGTTCCATTTACATTTCACTGTATTGTCCATCAAGAAGCATTGTGTTGCAAAGTTTTATCGTGGAAAGAAATAATGGATACCGTTGTATCTGCTATTAATGTTATAAGAAAAGATGGGCTTACTCACCGCCAGTTCCAAAAGTTTTTGGAAGATGTGGAAGCTGAATATGGTGACGTGATGTATTACTGTGAAGTAAGATGGCTAAGCCGAGGAGCAGTACTTCAACTATTTTTTTATTTGAGGAAAGAAATTTGTAACTTTATGGAGATGAAAGGAAAGGCAATACACGAACTTTCCAACCACCAGTGGGTTGTAGATCTTGGGTTTTTAACTGATTTGACTGCCGAACTGAATATACTCAATACACGTTTACAGGGGAAAAGTAAATTGATATGCAATATGTATTCAGATGTTAAATCATTTGAAATGAAACTAACATTATTTATCAAGCATATCGATGAAAGGAAACTCGATCATTTTCCAAATTGCAAGAAAGCAGTAGAAGAAGCTGGAATAAATTTTGTTTGGCAAAATACTAAAATGAAAAGTGCATTAATGCAACTACAAACTGAGTTTGAAAACCGGTTTGCTGATTTCAAAAAGATCTCACGTAAGATGGAGATTTTCGAAAACCCCTTTGCAGTAGATATCGGTAATGTACCAAGCGATTTGCAAATCAACGTGATAGATTTGCAAAGTGATAACACACTTAAAATGGCTTTTAAGGAAAAAACTAATTTGGTGGATTTCTATGGGAGTTTGCCTTCTGAAAACTACAAGGATTTAAAAAGGTTTGCTCAGCAAATAATTACTATGTTTGGTAGTACATATATTTGTGAACAAACTTTTTCAATTCTGAATTATCGAAAAAACAAACACTGTTCTCGGTTATCGAATTCACATTTAGACGCAATACTACGCGTCTCTACTTCAAAAATGCAAGCTGATATTAAAAAACTTGCAAGTCAAATGCAATCACAAAAATCTCATTGATTTTATTAAATACAATAAATGTCGTTAAAATATACACTTAGCGTTTTATTTTTAAAACTAAAATATTTGTACATAAATATTGTATGTATACCTACTGCAAGTGCGGCCCGCACTGATCCCCATGAAAAATATTTGGCCCTTTTACAACAAAAGGTTGCCGACCCATGCTCTAGTGCCATAAACCAGGGAGAAAATACGTTTGCATGAAGAAAGGTCAGACCACGCATCCCCTTTTAAAATATGAACACAGCACAGCAATTTTTAAAAAAAGTAATTGGCCAACTAACCATCATTCTGTTTTTCTTTAGGAGTAGACAACAGGGCATAATATATTATCACATCATTCGAGCACGCCAATTTTATTCTTACTTTCAATGTGTACATTTATGTTGAACTTAACTATGCAATGTAATTGGACATCCTTAATACTGTCATTAGTGCTGGTGCTCATCTCGCATTCTATACAAATCTTGACATGCAACAAATGCTATAGCTTAACCACACCTGTTTCTCTGTCATCAAAAAATATTTTTAAAACCCATTAAATAATATTTAAGAAAATATTAGGTATGTACTACAATACCCAAACCATTATGGACATTTGGCGGACTTGACTACTCCACATTTTCTCTTCAATTAAAGAGTAGTGACATTGAAAAGGTGGACAAGTTTAAGTACCTCAGCGGCATTCTAACAGAGACCCTCAACCCAGATATAGAAATTAAATTCAGAATTAGGGCAGCAAGAGCTGCTTTTAACCAAATGAAATCCCTCTTCTGCAATGATAATCTGAACTTGAAAATAAGTCAAAGATTGGCAAAGTTTTATGTGTGGTCTGTATTGTATGGCTGTAAGACTTGGATTCTGAAGGTGAACACTATGAACAGGCTGGAGGCTTTTAAAATTTGGTCATGTCGCAGAATGCTTAAGATATCTTGGACAGACCTGATGACGAACAGAGAACTCTTAACCACCATAAAAGTTCGTATCTGGGGCATATAATGCGTGGAGAAAAGTACCACTTGCTTCGTTTCATTTTGAAAGGCAAGATTGAGGGTCACCGAATGTCCTGGCTGCGTAATATAGGAGATTGAACTGGCTTCAGAACTGTGGAGTACGGGCAGCACAGGACATAGAGACCTTCGCCAGGATGATTGCACATACTAAGGGATACCTGACAGGGCACTAAGAGAAGAATAAGGAATAACCCGCTAAGCTTCTATTTTAGTGACTTGTCAGCAGATGGGAAAGAAAGGATTTGGAAGGAATTCATGAAAAATGTACTACAACACCCAGACAAACTGAGAAAAAATCTTTTATTGATTTTTTTTCTTGGAACTGGGGGGAATCGAATCCGTGACGCCAGTTTCATGGTTGTCTATCTAACCGACTGGGCCGTGGCACATATTAAACCATGTGACTAATAAAAAGCAAATAAAATAAATTTTGGAATTTGTGGCACAAATGGTGATTATTTCTTCCGGCCTAGTCCATTATTGATTTAAGCTTTTGACTGAAGCCATTTAGCTTTTACAATATTTGAGTTTGTCTAAATGTTTGTAGACAAAATCAACAAATGGAAGAAATATGGATGCTCAAACATAGGCAAAATGGTGAATGTTACACAGTGTGTAAAGTGGCCACTTAAACCAGCCAATGACAGGTCATAAGCCCTTTAAATGCCTAGACTTCCATATTCCCCTATTTAAGGTATTCTCCATCCCTGTTGTAATTTGTTCATTTAGCTTTTGTTTTGAAAATTGCAATTTATAGCGGTTAAAATAGGTGAAAAACCATTAAAAACATTTGTAATTTAATTTTTACCATCAGGTAACCAATGATCAAAAAACGAATTTACTTTGGCATAAATTACCACTGATCAAACAATGGCTTTAATGTCAACGCAGTCTAATACCTTAATTGACAAAAGACTCCGAGATACAAATTTATAGAGTCATAACATGAGTATAGTTACAGTGCAAATAGCAGGCAACGTGCATAAACATCATAACATGTTGTTACGTCAACACATCCATAAAAATTAGACACTTCATTCACATCCATTTCTAAAACTGAAACCTAATTCTAACCATGATGACTGAACTAATTTGTACTCTAGTTAATTATGTCAATATATATTAAGCAGCCAGAAAGTAATATCTTAATTTGCATACATAAATATTTAAAATCTCAGGCGTACATAAGCCAATAGACACACTTCATTATGTGTGAAGTGTTACTTACAGAAATAAGCATTCATAAAATAACGTATATTGTTATCTGCAGTACCTCGTATGGGCTCTAGTGATAACCTTCACATGGCTTTAGCTAAGTTTCATTAGGACGAAAAGAAACCTTTGCAAGTACCCCTAGTAGTTTCTTCGCGCGGTGCTGACCAGGCGCTTTTTGCCAGAGCGTTATACTCTGTTTCCAAGCCCGCGACCTAAGTTCATTACGAAGACAACATTTAGGCAACCAATACTAGAGCTCCGGGCTTATCGGGGCTGTCTTAGCTCCCAGCCCTGCCAATTCATCAGCTGCCTCATTACCATTGATATTGAATACCTATCGACAGGATCTACATTAGTCGAAGGAATGCGATAGTGTGTTGTGACGCTGTTCAGTTAAGTTTTGATAAAAATTGGCTCGTCTAAAATACCAAATATAATGTATTTGTGAATATCGACGTGCCAACTTTTTTCAAAACTTAACCAGACAGCGTCAAAACAGATTATCGCATTCCTTTGGTGCGCCTTGGAGATAAACCCCGTCTATACATATATTAAAAATAATATTGGTTTATGAAGGTTTTCAAGCATTTTCAGGACTAAAGACTTCACTTTATTCTATTTTCTGCATAAGTAGTTGTGTGTTTTTCATGGATCTTTCATTACTATTCAAAATATTTTTAGAATGGGAGCCCTGGATTTTATTGGAGTTAAGAAATAACAATCACATTTCTTAGATTAATTTAAACCATGACCGATCTGACAAAAACAATAAGATTACGATTGGAAAATCAGAATCACAGTTTTACCGAAGTGAAACAATATTAAGTGCTTTGGCAAAACACTATTAAATGCATACATTTTTGTAGATTTCTAATGAGCACATTATGTTACCAGTTACCATGCTCTTGCTATGTTGACATAATACGAAACAAGGTTTTTTTTTTTATCTTAAGATCAAACTGCAAGATATATCATAAATTCAGACATGCAAATAAGGCTTGTCAACAAAGCAATAATTATTTACTATAATATTTCAAATCGTTGCGGTCCCGCGGCTAGTGTTACAAACTCACAAATGAGAGGTACGAGCCCCGCTCTACCACAACTTGATCCCCGTTTTCTAATAGTGAGTTATTTACAACTCGTTGAAAATGGCACCCCAAATTGAAATGCTTAGGAAAATCATAAAAGTGCAAATATTTGTCCTTATTTAAAAAAAAAAAGTCTAACTAAAAAATAAAGAGAAATATCAGAGAACAAATTAAAAATAAATCTCCAGATGAGAATTTATCACAGTCCTCCTTAAAACAGGATTCCCTAGTGAGGACTCTTAAATTAATACTGTAAAAAAATATCACACAGCATAGGAAAAAAAAAAAAATTTGGTCATGTTACCAATCACGATTACAATTAATTACTTATTAAAAAAAAAATAATAATCGTAAAAGATTTGCATTATTTAGATTTTTGATGAATAATGAATATGTATAAGTCATACCAGTCAATAACAGGTCATAAGCTTTGTAAATGCCTAGACTTCTATATTCCCTTTTAAAAGAAGTTTTCCATCTGTGAAATATCTGTTAAGTTGATGAACAAAACGATAATGTCAAATAAACAAAATAAATAAAACTCCCTAAAGGATTAGAGTATTTTTTGTCCACAAACATTTAGACATACTTAAAATATTGATGGCATATTTTTTGAAAATGAGAAATGTTGCAAAGTCACAGTATGTCAAAAAGACATAGGTGTTTTTATTCCAATAGCATACGCAGAGCAAAAATATTTAAGCTTTTAATCATCAAAATATTTATTAAAAGCGGGTAACTATATTGAATTTAGAACAATCGATTGATCACCAAATTTTCTAAAGCGGCGGAGTCTCAGCCTCTGGAATAACTAACATCAGGAAATCTCTCATTAAAGATCATTTCCCTTTATATTCAGTCTACTTGTGTACTCCATTCTCCGTACATCTAGGCAAGCACTTAATTGATACAGCCGACCGAGAGAATCAGATCCTGTTAGGAGATTTGTACCTGAGTATATTATAATACTAAATAAATTATATTACCCCACTCTACAATTGAATAAACCAGTTGAATAAACATTGTAATTACTATACATTTTCATATTATGCTAATACTGTAGATTCTTGTGACAAACAAAACCAAGGTACTACAAAATAAAAGGCTAAATTAAACTAACATTATTTTTACGTGTGGAACATTGGATGATAATTTTGACTTTATTGATAACAAATATTTTATTCATTTACATATTTTTAATATATACACAAATACATTTGAATTAAAGGTAGAACATAAAAAGTCTACAAGGTTTACACTAACCAGCTTTACTGTTATTTCATATTCTTGCATATATTAATATCAAATATAGTAATTTTTTATAATATGGTAATAATATTTATAATAATTAAGTATACACAATAACTTAGTATGCATAGTTGTTTTTAAGGTTTTTAGCAAGTATTGGAAATTATAGAGTCCATTTCAAGAAGCCAGAGATTATTAATATTCGAGATTTTTCTGATTAAGATAAAATATTCATTTTATGGCTTAGATAAAAATTAAATTGTTTTAAATAAAAAAATTACGAGCTATTTGAATGTATTTATCGATAGTGTCGGTCTATTTATACTTCTTATTGTATGGTAATAAAAAGTAGAAATATGCCAAACGTAACGCAGCTGTTAATAGTAGACATTATTGGTTTTAATATAATTAAAACATATTTTTGGATCGCAATAGAGTAAAGTGTGTTTCCTTTATGTGTATCAGTAGGTACTCGACAATAAACGTAAAAATACATACAAATATATTTGCACATTAATTTGTACTGAATAATACATTACGGTATCTGTATTAACTAAAAGAAAATTAATTGTAGACAAGTTAGTGTCCTATAGTAGTGTGCCAACATCTTATGCATATTTCTGTGGTGTTCTTGATTATTTATTGTTTTCCACCATAACAGGCCGGGGGGCCCAATTACAATGGTGGATTACAACATTCAGGCTAGAAAAAATCATATCCAATTGTTGTAATCATACTAGGGATCGCAACTTTAAGCCGTGTGCGTGAGGCAAACTTTTTAGGCGCTTAACGGGGCTGGCAGGTAGAAAAACAATAAAATCTGCAATTTTAGTACTCGGATGCTGCCCGAAGCCGTATTGTAATGGAGTAATAGTAAGAATTTAGAAAGTCTATCTTTCATTCGGTCTACATGTCCTAACCAACGAAGCACTATTTTCATGTTTTTTTCGTTAATGCTCGTCTTTTTGCTAAAATTTTAATAATGCTTTACATAATGTTACAACCAATTAATAACACTAAATAAAATGAAGTTTTTACAAAATAGCAGTAACATATTGAGTATACATAAAACCAAGACAGACATTTACTAAAATATACTGAAACTACCCAGTCAAGTACTCACCTAAGTAAATAAAAAATAATAAGTGTAATGTATCGAATAATACATATTTAGATTCCAAAGTTAGCAAATTCGCACACTTACATTGGAAATACTTTAATACATAATAAACACAATAGTTATTGATCCGAGGAAGATGAGAAAAATGAATCTGCTTATCTCAATATACATAAACTGGGGGAGAAATTGTGCAATTTTTCCAACAATTACTCCTAAATAATAGTTGTTTAAATATCTTTAAAGTAATGGTAGTTATAACACTAGAAAGAACAATTTCTATCGGATAGGTTTTATTGCTACAGGGCAGGTACTTAATATTAATATTTTAGTGGGTTTTTAATGTGTTCTATGCACACAAAGAAATAATATAGAATTGCCAAAACTCTTAGAATTACTAAGGTAACACTCAAACTACAAAAAAGACATAAAACCAGACATTAATTACCAAACGATTGTCCTCGCATATAATACTACACATACAACAAAATTGTAAGGTCCCTAGCGTGAGCAGTCTAGCCTATAATATGGAATCTCACTGCATAACCCACTGACAAAATAGATAATAATCTAGGAGTTAAAAGGACTGACCCATATCACGCGAGGCAGTAAGAGGTTTACCAATGTTTATCGATAGTGTTACTCTTTGATTTAAATTTATTTTAAGGGGCAGTTGAAGAGATCATAAACTAAATAGCTGGAGCTTAGGCGTGGAACGCTTTCCCCCAAAAGTCCAAAATTGAGGCACGGAATAGCACTTAAGAAAAAAAAAAAATATTTGTGAAACTGTTTCCTTGTAACTTGTAAAGTGATTTTGTTTAGATGTAATCCATGAAATACAAATGTTCATATTGTATTACATGGGGAAGCGGATACCTCCTGGAACCTCCCCCCCCACAACCTGGATGAGTGAGACGTAGCTGACTGTGCTGGTCTCGTATAGGACTTTACAATTACCAGAAAAGCTGTTTGTCACAGCTGTCTTCATGTAGAGTGCTACATCAATATTGTCATTCATAGACGGGCGGTTGCCAGAGAGAAACCAAATGCAGCGTAGTTCGATCAACTGTCACATGAAGGTGTGTCTTAAGCTTCAGGTGCCAGTCCATGAAATGTTGCAGTTCAAAAAACCTTTCAAAATCAATATTTCACATCCACGCTGCCAGGAATCGAATCTAGGACCTCAAAGATGATAGGCGAATGCGTCAAACACTACACAATGAAGCGGACTTATCTCCACTCGATTTCCTTATTCAGGATTTTTACCCGAGAGTAGAGTCTAAAACTTTCACGCACAACTGTACTCTTCATTGGGAGGAAAATTTTAAGGAAAATGCGGTTAGAGAAGATGCATTTCCTTAAATGAGGTTCATGGTTTAGGTCATTATTTAGAGTGGGTGTGAACAAAATAAATTTGGATGGTGTTAACTAACCTCTACCGAGGAGAGGCACTATAAGGAGTCGATGCAGCTATTTTTTAAAAAGAAATGGATGCAAAGGTCAATAAAGACATGATACGATCATGTTAAACAAATTCATGATGATGTGTGTGCATGGGAAGATTAATTATTAAAGAGAAAGTGAAGACCGAAGATAATAATAGTGGTTTGGTATGGAAAATTTTAGTCAATTTTGTCCTTTTCTAGTGGTGGCGCGTTTGCCTGCCATGCAGAAGTCTCTTGTTTAATACCCGACAAGGTTGACATGGATGTATTTAACCCTTACGCTGCTACGCAGTTTTTCAAGAATCTAATCAGAAATCCTCTTATTTATACATTTTAAAAATATTTTATCGAATACGTTGTTTTCCAAACACACTACTGTTTTATCAATTAACAGCAATTCCAAGAAAAATCTTCCATTTCATAAATATCTCATTCAAGCCCAATGGAGTGAGCAAGATAGACAATTCGTGCCGAAAATAAACAATTTTCGTACAGCAGTTGTAAACCCTTTCTTAATTGAAAATAAAAACAAACAAAACTGATCTCGTACTGCAATCTCAAGGCGCATTGTTATTATTGAAACAAAATAATTATGATAGTTTTTTTGTTGATTGCGGGGCAAAGTGCTCTGTTATATATTATCAAACCTACCACTTCCATCAATGCATCTAAACAAAAATTGAGTTGAGATATCTATAAATTTGTTGCAACAGAGAGGGAAAACATTTTTGCCAAGGGAATATGGAAGTCTAGGCATTTACAGGACTTATGATCTGTCATTGGCTGGTTTAAATCACCACTTTACACACTGCGAAATATTCACTATTCTGGGTATGTTTACACATCCACATTCATGATTATTTTTACATTACCTCAACTCTTCCATCTGTTGACTTTAGCAAACTAAAAGAGCTGAAACCTTTATTGATGTCGGTGAGTTTCACCTGGATAAACTATTTCACCTCTTAGGTAATGCCTACAAATACTTTAAATTTTTTATGCAAGTTATTTTAATCAACAATATTTTGAGTATGTCCAAATGTTTGTAGGGAGTTATTTAGATTGAAACTTAAAGGTAACCAGTAAATTTACTAAGAAGTGATATTATTTCTTGGTAGTTGTTATAATATAATTTTAATTTGAAAAAAATAATGTTTTTGTACAACTGTCTCACAAATTGATATCACTTCTAAGAAAAATATTCCGTTTCACTAATAGCTAGTTCACGCATAATGGATTGAGCGAGATAGACAACAGTTGCCGAAATTACAAACAGCTGAGGTAAATTACATATTTTTTTACATTTATATATATTTTTAATCTTACTTTGTTACTCTAACTAACAATTTAACTCTGCAAAGCGTCCTTTTTATTATGAATAAATTTACAAAATATATCATTCAAAATGATAACGGATAGTGAAAGTGATAAAGAAGTTCAGTCATATCACTCCACTAGTTTGGGAACTACACTGGCTATGTTTTCCACAGAGGGTCGAATACAAACTCTGTTGGCTTATGTATAAGTCACTGCACAACTCTGCTCCGGAATATCTAAGGGAACAATGCATTCCAGATGAACTAGCTGACAGGCGTCTCACGCTTAGATCAGCTACGTCTACGGCGAGAGGAAAAGTTATGTATTATACCTCTACGCAAACAGCGCACTAAATTTAGTGAACACGCATTTGCGGTCGCAGGCCCTATGGCATGGAATGCTCTCCCAGCAGAGGTGCGAGGCTGTGAAAGTGAAGTGATGTTTCGGAAAAAACTAAAAACCCACTGGTTCTCTAAATCATTTGAATAAATCCGTAGCATGTGACAACAAAATAAATTATTTTAATTAAATTACAAATTTAAAAGCTTCAATTAAATTAATTTAACAATAAAATCACTATGTAAAGCGCCCTTGAGGTATTTTATTACGAAAATGGCGCTATATAAGTTATCCATAATAATAATAATAAAAAAGAAATAATAGCACCTTGCCGAGAAACTCGGAGGCTTAGCAGCTCAACCTATTCTGAAAGTGAATTAGACAATAACGATATTTTTTTAAGTGATAGTGATAATAATTTATAATATGACTCTTACGAAGAGCACGAAATCGAAGAAACTTTTTCTGAAGTATTTTTGGATCAATATCGAGCTGATATACCTCATTTACGTTTTGTTTGTAGAATAGAGTTTGTATAGTAATAATTACGTTTTGTTAGTAGAGTAATAATTATTACCTAATGAACAGCTAAAACATTTTGATTTACCATTACTGTAGGTACCCATTATAATAAATTAACAAATGATTTTTTTAATATTCAAACGTCCTAATTGACAATCATTAGGTTCCATGGTGAATTATTTTTATGTTTTATGGCTCTTTACTTATTTGTTTATATTCTTGATTATGGGGTTTTCCGGTGATATAGGGACCTCACTAGATAAGAGTTATTATTTTAAAGTAATGTATTCAATTAGTTATTCATTACGGAAGTACATCAATATTTTCGTAATCACTGAATCGGGTTTAATAGCGGGGAAAACACCAAACATAATTATTTTCCTCAAATATCATATAAGTGATTCAAAATCTAACTTTTAACATAGATTAATTTTTTCACTGTTTTTGGAATGTAAGAAAGTTCACTGTTTCAGGTCCCGACTAGCTAGAAGTTTCCTGTGTTTAGTCGTTTCTCTTTTCTTAAAAGCACTGCAAATTTAAACACCATAAGTAAATTTATAATGAGGATGTTTAGTGGTTTTAGAAAAAAAAAGTTTTTAGACAAAGATTTTTTTCTCAATTTTTTTGTATTGTATTATCAGCGCTACGGTCTTTTAAAGTTTTGTATTTCTGACATTAATCCGCGTGTGACGTCGCAAGTTCTCTTCCGCTTCTTCTTGGTTTGTTCTGTTGATTGGTCCATTGACGATTAGCAAACCGGAAATCTTACACAACCTTCTTATCATTGGTTGATTCATATGAACAAGTGACGTCGTTCAAAGCTGTTCGTTTTCATTAAAATATTCATTAAAATATTATAAATGATTTTTCATTCATTTTCAAGAAACTTTGCTGTACAATTTAATGCTTAAATTTTTACTGCGCGTAAGAAAACATTTTTTGTATTAAATTTTTCATAGGGCTGAAATAGGTACGAAACTAAATAATAACCCGTCGAATAAGTAATTTTTATGTTTTGAAAATGTTTTATACCACTGACGGTTAAGTGCAACAAGCAGTTCCCGAATTCATTTACCCTTTTGGGGATTATGACGTCAGCATCAGTCTAGTTAGAACTTTATGATAGGGATTAACAACAACGATATATCGTTGTTTAGCAGTATAAGGGTTAAAAAGGTGTTTATACATTGCAATATTTCAGTCTCTGAACTGATAGAATAGCATAAGACTGTTTTTTATAGATTTTTGAATGGTGGAGAGGATATCGACAAACATCGGCAAATATGTTACCGTCTCGCTGTATTCGAGGGCCATGGAGATGAAATATGAACTCACCGTCTTCGTCAGATATAATAGACTCATCTGGAGTGGCGGCGGCGGCGGCTGTCTGCACACTTGTCGCTCTGTTCACCTGAAGGCGAGTGAAGAACTCCACCGCGTAGTTGATAACATCACCCGGCTGCTCGAGAAGGTAGCTAATTGTGAATTCCAAGAGTATTTCCCGCAGGTCGTCGGGGACTAGAATCCGCCCAGCTTGCCGGCTCATCTCTCGCTCGTGTCGCCTCTACTCGCTAATCCGACCCGCGGCGACTACAACGTGCTACAAAGTCTTTCAGTTACCACTTCAAAACGGGATTAGCCATTGGTTTCAGGATTACGGACAAGCCCAATACACACAATCTCACGCAGACTTAATTGATTTTAAAGATCTACAAGCGCGTTAGGTGGAAGCAAAACTCAGGTTCTATCCTACTCGAATAAATAATATAGCACTAACAAGAGCCTATTGGAAATTAAACTATTAAACACACTTAGATCCCAAAACTCGTCCTCCAGCCTGACAATCCCAAATTTTCTACAAACCCTTCACTAAAAATGGTGGATTTAAAGTTGCCATATTAAAATATTCCATAGACACTCGCAGTTTTTTTCTGCCCACTTTTACAACTAAATATTGGGCAAATTCGAACATTTTTTTATTGTGTAAATAACTATTATTTCACATTTCTTAGTTATTATACCATATCCTAATAGCACTCCTTTCCAAAATTTCATAACATCAATCCAGATGATAGATGTTGTAATGCAATGTTCGAAATGTCGGCAAAAAGTTATAGAGACACACGATTTATACTCCGAAATCAGCGAAGCCAATGTATATGAGAACAAATATTGACAACAATCTTACACACAAATAAACAAAAAAACCATCACGCCGTTTCTACGTAGAGGTAGGCAGAGAGGATAGAACGCCATATCACTCTATCTTTACATACAGAGTTCGCTTCCTCTACATTCATGCATCTTCTCATGCACACACGCTGATTATTCCTATTCTTGACATATGTATTTGATGGGATCTATTAATTTATTTTAAATCATTCAAAGTTTCTACAGTTACTAAACTAAGCTGATTGACGTCTTATCATAGCAAAATGCTGTGTTTCAGAAACAAACGAGTTAAAAAAAAAATTTCAAAATATTTTTTTAATATGTAAGGAAAAACTATAATACGTAGCAACACTTCACATTTCCATTACCAATCTATTTTTTATTATATCTGTGATTTAGAGATGAAGTGTCAAACGTCATTTGTATTTTTATAACCTCATAATCTGATAATGCATTGGGGTTCTTCATTATAACTATTATTTTGCAAAAAAATTAAAGTGTTCGAATAACAGAAATTACTCGCCGATTATTCATCATGCACTTATTCGAAAATAAATCAGGATAATTTCGATGTCATAGGTAAAGGTTTATATGTTACATTTTATAATGTTTACTTTGCACTGTACTAGGGTTTACAACCTTGTTCAAACGTAGGTAGAATGGTGAATGTTACACAGTGAAGAATAGTTATGAGCTTTTTAAATTCCTTAACTTCTTAAAGAGGTTCTCTATTTTTGTTGAAATATCTATCTGTGCTATAATTTTATAATGATGATTTGGTAATATCACATTAATCGTCTTGTTTTTATTTTTGTTTAAGAGTTTTTCACTTTAGGTCAATATGGAGGATATGAATATTAATTACGCCAATGTCATTCTGGATGAGATTTGTTTGGAAGGTCTCGATGGAATAACTCTGCAGGCATTGTGGTTCCGAATTACTGTGAGATTAGAGCACGAGGTTCCCGATAGTCTGAAAAAACGGTTCTGGAACATTGTAATACGCCTAAAAGAAGTTAACTTCTATCAACTTCCGGAACCGAGAGGGGACCTGTTACCATTCGACAGATTTGATATAGTGGACAAAATATATGTCTTGAAATCTGAAAATCTGGTAAATATAATCAAAATAGTAATAGTTTATTCACCCGGCCAAATAAATGTCCGTCACAGGAGACAAAATTATCAGTTTACAGTGGAGTTCTGGTGCTGACCCTTATGTTTAGGAGCGAAGTATGAGATTGGAAAAACAAGGATGAAAGTAGACTAAGTGTGTTAAATCTATGTACAATAAATGCACAAATGTCGGGATCCATACATTATGTAAGGCTGAGATAAGCATTATTGACAAAATCAAGAAAGGAGTTCTGCGTTGGTTTCGACATGTAGAGCGAATGGACAGTGATATAACAGTTTAAAATATTTACAATGCGAATGTTGATGGATGCAGAAATTGAGGAAGACCGACAAAGACATGGTATGAACCGGTTGTAGTACCTTGGCTAGTGTCGTGGATTCACGGATCAGAGGCAGGAGGTTCGCACCCAGCTCTACCACAACTTGTTTCCCATTTTCTAAAACTGAGTCATTTACAACTCGTTGAAAGCGCCCCCCGGAATATAAATATTTGGGTAAATCAAATACTTATTTTTTACTGAAAAAAAAGAGAAGATGTATGAATGTAGAGGAAGCGAGATCTGTATGCAAATACAGAGTGATGTGGCATTTTATTATCTCTGTCTGCCCCTACGGGGAAATGGTCTGATGGTTTGTTGCTTGTTTGTTTTTTTTTACTTAAAATTGTAATCCGCTGTATATTTATTTAATGTGATTATTGATTATGACGCTTCATTATCAAAATTGCAATTCATAAATTGAAGATTCCAATATAACATAATGTTGTGGGGTAATTACTTCAAAATTATCATTTTTCTGTTAACCACTAAAAACACATTTTTGTATCCTCCTCCATGAATGCTAAAAATAAACAAGTCATTCATTAAAATTATGATAATATTATTCAAATATGTCTCAACACGAGGAAGATACAAAGGTGTGTTTTAGTGGTTACTCAAAAAATCCCTATTTTTTTAGTTACCTAGATGTAATAATTACCCCCCGATATTATTATAGAACATGGAACAATGTTGAAAGAATGGTAAAACTGATATATATGACTAGAATGGATTGGTAATGTAGGACAAGGGCGACTAAGAGAGATGTGATCAGATAAACCAAAATCTTAAGTCCAGTCATGTCAAAAGTAGACACTACCGAAGAGCATGTATGACAAGATGTACGAATGTGGAAGAAGCTAGGAATTTATGCCAGGATAGACATGTGTGACGGTCCATCCTCTCTGCCAACCCCTACGAAGAAATGGCGGTAATGGATGGTAGTAGTTATAGTATTTTTGTATAAATAACTGAAATATCTATTGGACTGCTCATTATTATTAAATAGGATTAACATTCGCATACCATATCAATATTTTATATCGTTCGAAAGCATTATTTATTTTTATTATTATTCCAGGAAAAAAATTTCCCTTATTTTTTTTTAATTTCCAGCCTGATCCACAAATGATGATTTATCCTTACGTTCCAGTCAAGGATGCACATGGCTCTTGTCAACATTTCAAATCTAGAATTGATATTACATCAGTGATTCGCCTCACAACCCTCGAAGATGCCATAGAAAGGTGAGGAAAGGAGACAGTGCTAAAAAACCAAATATGTCTCCATCAAAAGTGTTTCACCAAAAACCTTAAATATTTCAATCTAAACAAAATCAATGATTAAAAAAATCATTTTAAAGAACTTTTGTTTGTATGATATACAGATACACGTTAATGTGTATTTTGAATATAATTTTTCCGCAGTACGTGATGACAAAATAAAATATTTTACGTAAATAAATTAAAATCAATATTCATAAAATCACCTTTTAAAGCACTCTTGAGGTATTTTATTAAGATAATGGCGCTCTATCTGAACCATAAAAATTGTAATAGATAAATATAAATATAGCTACTACATGATTATGTAGAAAGGGATTTGTGGAAAAGAATGGTGCAAATATAAGTGGTTAGAGGTCCAAAGAGAATTCTGTCTTTTCTCAAAGACAAAATATGGGGGATGCTTTCTTTACATTTATTATAAGAGCACATATAATAAACATATTTATTTGCTTTGATTCAGTTTTAATTTTTATTGGACCAAAATAACATAACGAATAAAACAAAATATTTAAGGCGCTAAATTGGGACAACATATCAGGCCAGGAACCCTTGAGCAATTACTCGATTATGAATGTATAATTCTCTCCAATAGCATGAATATTTGCCTCTTAAAGATAGTTTCACTGATGTGAAAGATGCCAATCTCCAAAGTGATCATGTTCTACTGTCTGACTGCTCTTCTTATTAGCATTACCAGAGGGTGGTTGGTTCTGGAAACCGGGAGGTAGAACAGTCTGTGCTACCACCGTCGAAGATATCTACCCTAAACATAAAAATTTATACTCTCCAAAATGATCAAATTATCAATATAACCTCTTTTCAGCCTGAAAAAACTATAATGGTATGTTGTATATTTCAGGTGGGGTAACAGTCTAGTCATCGTAGGTGCAATGGAGGCTCGCTGGAGGGCTTTGGCGCCATTTTCACCCCCGGTATTTGACAATATCACACAAGTGCAATTTAGACTTCTAGAGAGAATTGGGCGGACCAGATACAATGTGATTATTTACTATTTCATATTTATTTACAATTTTTATTATTTAAAATTTTAAAAATTATCATAATAATATCGATGGTGGAAATAAAAAGTTCCTAAGTATGTAGCCAACTTTACAGAATAACCGGTGAATTATTTTTTGTTTTTTTTGAAAAAAACTAATATTTTAATTTTTTTTTTTTTAATTTGTAGGAATCGCCAAAATAATAGGATTTGAAGTTTTTATGTTAATAAATATAAAAACTTTGTCTTTTCTGTAAAGCTGCTACATGTTGCTTGGGAACTTTTTCCTTTCTTTCATCGATGCCTAGTATCAATGGATCAGTGGTTTTTGTTTATGTATGTTTCAAATGTGGTGCGTAGGGCACTGCATCGGTAAACCAAATCATCTGTTTCGTTAAGATATGGTGATCGGTCTTACCTGTGCACTGCCGGGTGCGGAAAGAAGAATAATGATGATGTTTAAAATATATCATGATGCCAAATAATAAGTTTTCCGAGTTTCTGCACTCAATGATGATTTTATCTTTCAGGGAGATACGTCTTTTGGTATAGCGGGTCAAATTCCAGGAGAAGATCCCAAATCATTATTCCACCACCGAAAAATATTGTTAAGCTTAAACCTTATTGTAAAGAAGAATTTCACACAAAAGAATGTGGCTACCTGGAGACTCCTACATTTACTCCGGTATGTCATTTATCATTATTTTTCTGAACCATATTAGTACTTTACTGAACAGAATTAAATATTGGTTCTTTTATTCTTTTATAGAAGAATTTTGTTTCTTAGCTTAAATCTTTATAAAATATAACACTGTATTAAAAGAAATACGAAGACAAAATGAAACTACAGAACTGTTATATCCAGAGGAAAATAATTATAATTTTGGAGCTGGAAACAAGTTGTGGCTCCGACCTCCTGATCTGCAGTCTGCGACACTACCCAGAGGACCAAGACCTGTCTCATCTTCCATCTCCCTTATTGCATTTTTAAAATATTTTTAATTAGTATGTAATTTATAAGTAACTTGCGTCTTTGTAAATGCTCTGGGCATTTTATGTATAAAATAAAAAAACAAATAAAGTTAACTAATATAAATACACATTGAAAAAGTAAAGAGAGAGAGACGGCATGACCAAATTCCTGAAGATGGACATGTCAAAAGTCAGAATAATAAGCACGCCTGCATGAGAAGACGTATGAATGTAGAGGGAACCGAAGACTGTATGGAAAGACACAGTGATGTGTTATTCTATCCTCTCTGATTATGCTTATGAGGAAAGGGCATGATGTTTTGTTTGTTTGTCTTTTTTTCAATGTTCAAAATTGAAAAAAAGAAAATGGATAATTATGTTACCATGTTTTGTAAATTGAGGATTATTGATTATTGTGTTTTTCTTTTCCGATTCAGTTTCAATTGTTCCCTTTAATTTCCAGTTTTAATCGACCATACATGTCAGACGGAGAAAGGGTGGTAGAAGGAGTCGTGAGAATGTTAAAAGATAAACCAAATAAAACAGCGTCATATCAAGAAGTCAGAGATTATGTTTTACTGAACAAAATGATACCTAAAAATCTTATCAAATTAGGCGAATATGTAAAAAGAATTCGCTCAGTTGCTGTAAGTAATGTTTTAGCCGAAGTCCTTGTTTGTAATTTAGACTTATCAAAACATTCGCGAATTGCCCATATTGAAATCGTTTTCAAGAACATCATCTATGCAAATATAAATGTAAACCTCTCAAAAAGTCAGCTTATTTTCAATATTGAAGCAATTTGAAAGAAACTCACCTATGTGCATTAGTGAAGATTTCAATAAATTTAATACCTGGCTAAAAATACGAGTACACCGGAACCTCTTTTATTATGCGCTTCTGAAATATCACAAAACAAAAATGGAATTTTGAATGTTAATTATACTATGCGTAAAAGTAATATAATTATACTATTAGTTTTTGGAATTCCCAACATCGCTCTTTTACTTATTAGGTGTATAATATGATAGCGATAGTGAATAATTTTTGTTATGATTTTTCAAAGTATTTTGTTGTCATGTTATATTTGTCGGCCTCGTGGTGTAATTGTCAGCGCATTTGCCTACCATGCAAGAGGTCTCGGGTTCGATTGCCGACATGGTTGATCTAAAATATTTATTTAAAAAGGGTGTTTTCACACTAGAATATTTCAAAGTCCCTGGACGGGTACCTGAAGCATAAGACTGATCATCTAACCTTCATCAAACAAAAATGATCAAGATACGCTGCGATTGGTGTACCAATGCAGTGCCCTATGCACCATTAGATGCGTAAAAGGAATGATGATGATGATGATATTATATTTTTATATATAAAGGTACAATAAATAGTAAACAATTATTTTTTTGAAAGCTTTCCACCATTGTTCTCTTTTAGTATACTATTTTAAACGGTACTATGTGGAACATATCCTCGTGTAAAAAGAGTTTCCAGTGTATTCTAAGTTATGAACTGTAAATCAGCCAATAGGCCATGAAATTCTTTTTTATACTTTTTAATTTGATTCTCTGTCTATTAAAACCTCAGAATAATAATGCACACACTTGGCCATTATTACTCTAAGGTTAAAACACCTGTTTTATTCCAATAATATGAAATAATATATTTATGTCCAATAGTATTTTATTGTGTAGATCCTGTTTCTTTTTTTTTCCTTAAAAAAATGAGAATCATTGGCTCTTTTTTGGCTTGTTAATTTTTGTTGAAGCCTTTGTTCCTCGGAAGAAAATCTGAAGAAGGTTTTTAACATGTTTTTAAATTCTTATTCCAGTTAAAATATAAAGATATGTATCCAGAGAAAATTAAACCTAACAGTACAAACAACAGTCTCATTAGGGGTTTTCAACTTAAAGAAGTAGTGGAAGAAGAAAAAGAAGATGTAGAAGAGGAGGATTTAGGTAATGAAAAAATAATTTTGTAAAAAAAATGTGCTAAACCATAAATTTACTATAATGATTAATTTATCTTGTCCCGTAGAAGTCAGCGGTTCTGGATTTGTGGGAGAATTCTTGTTACGCCAAGTGTACATGTGTATGCACGCATCAGGTCCGGAAGGAATTACGCAACGTGAGCTTTGTGAAAAGATTGGAATCGACCATCTCACAGCGAGAAACGCCTTAAAATATATTGGAACAAGATGTAATATCCACCAATCTATGATAGATATCAGGAGGCAGAGGATATCCAAGTAAACAATGCTTTCACCCTCGTTTTTTATTATTAAATACACTAGCGGCTTTAAGCTGATGCATGAAATATAGCCCATTATACGATGGTCACCCTATACCTAGTAAATTCAGATTTCTCCATTCCTCCCCTCCGTTTTTTACCAACGGTTGTTTTCACAAAACTTTAAAATATATATATAATTAGTGCACATTAGTGTTAGCTTCTAATATCATTTTTTTTTATTTTAATTTTATTGTGGATAATTTATATAGCGCCATTTTCGTAATAAAATACCTTAAGGGCGCTTTACATGGTGATTCTATTGTTAAGTTAATTTAATTGAAGCTTTTAAATTTGTAATTTAATTAAAATAATTTATTTTGTTGTCACGTGCTACGGATTTATTCAAATGATTTAGAGAACAAGTGGGTTTTAAGTTTTTTCCGAAACATCACTTCACTTTCACAGCCTCGCACCTCTGCTGGGAGAGCATTCCATGCCATAGGGCCTGCGACCGCAAATGCGCGCTCACCAAATTTAGTGCGCTGTTTAATACGTTGGTTCTACATATTTTGTATTATGGTGAAGGTGAATAGTGGAATTTGCACATTTGTGTAATTAGTGTCCTGTCAAAGAGATTGAGCCTTGAAACCGGTAGACTTATATTATATTTTCGGTGATACTGCAATACTGCGCGACTGTCAATTGAATTTTTTGGCAGGGAAACTTAAAAAGCGTTCTGTAAATACATTACTTACGATTTTAATAAACCAAAAATACCTCTAGAGTATCAGAAAAACTATCAACATTATTCAGAGTGAAAATAGCAATAATTTAAAACTAACAGCTCTTAGTCTCTATAGTGAAATTAATCCAGTAAAACATTTTTGTAAAAAAAACAGGTTACGAGGTATTGCAGTATCACAGATGATAAATATTATTGTTATCTTTAATTGATGCTTAAATTCCAGGTTTACTTGTCCGGAATTTGTTGGGAAGAGCTCAAATGAATTTATAGTAGAAAATAAAAAGCGAAAGACTATATTAATGGATCCCGACCAAAATATAAAACTATTGGATAAAGAACCAAATGCTGATAAGAGAGACGAGAGTAATATTCATAACGAATCCTCTTCCAGTGCACAAGTTGATGAGAGTTTAACTGAATTATCTCCAAATGATCCAGTTGGAAAGAATAATTACATGACGGCTACAAAACTGCGGCGTGCCAAATTGATTATGGATCAACTTCGCGAACGACACATCATTTACGACATTTCTAATCTTTTAAAAATATGCAATCAACAGGAAAATAAATTAGGATTTACAAATGGACTCATTGATAAAAAATCAATCATGAGAATCCTCACTCGACTCGAAAGTGAAGGACAACTTCGTTTAATAACTGTCAAGTTAAATTTAAAGGTTCCTTCAAAACTTTTATTCATCTGTCAACCCCATATAGATGCTGAACATTCATATATCAAGTCGGTTGTTGAACAAGCGAAAATGTTTTCCATATCCACAAATTCTAAAGCAGCTGAAACCAAACCCAATCCTTCTTCTCTAATGAATTTGGAAGCGAAGAAGGAATATGGCTATGTGCCCAAATTTTGTAAAATGCGCATTCTACATGAATTCCTTTTCTATATTATGCTGGATCATAAGAAAAAAAAATATAATTTACAGGATTCACCCCTACAGCATCAGATAAAGGATCTTTTACCTTCGGAAATCTCTACTGCCTATGATAATGCTCCAGATAAATACCTATTCGTTCCGCCGGCACCAACGCACGCTAATTGGCCGCAAGGTTGGATGCTTCTTGCTGACTTACTGTTATGTATGCCTTTATATATATTTTTAAAAATTCAGAAAGTGCCAGTATTTTCTGATGGAATAGCGGAATATGCCCAGCACCCTCTTAAATGTCAAATTTTAGTCAAGAACTTACCTAAGGAATTCCAAAATATTTTGTTTGAAAAAAGACGTCATATTTTCTCTATCTATACTGTTACTGAAAGACTTTGTCTATTTGGATTACTTAAATTTGGTCAAAGACTTATGAAAGAAAAAGATAGAGTCTTTATTTACTTAAATAGAAATATTAGTCTGTTGGACACAACTAAATCCGCTCCGTCTTATTATATCATAGAAAATAAGACCTACACTCGAGAGTCTTTCCATTTACAAACGATGAATGATTTATATACATATTGGAATCGTTTGCAAGTTGTTTGCTTAAATACCTTGTTGGGTTTTTCTAAGGTGGCTATCGGTCAGCGGGTAGAAATACAGACAGCCGAAGCCAAATTGGCCAATGAATTTAAGTGTTTTTCTGTAGGAGAAGCAAAGGAGTTAGATAATGGCTCTATTCCAGGAGATGGCAGGGGGGCTGGAGGAATGGATTCCTCCCTCTTCACCCACATAAGAAGATGTTGGGTCACTCAAATGCCCGTTAAACCAATCAAACGAAAACAAGCCGAGAAAATGTCTGCACAAATGTCCGCTATTCCTCGTAAGATACCTAAAATTTCAAGAGGAGAAATGGGATTCTTAAAGCTAAATAAAAAGAAAGGCAAATATTCGGTTCGCACTATTGCTCCACGTAAATTGTCAAGAATCCGAAAACCATTTTGCGACCCAGTGGATGCAATAGCTTTGAAAAATTTAACATCACTACGTAGCTATTGGCAGCCTAAAGAAGACAGAATATTAGTTTTGGCTAAAACTGCCGTTGGAGTCATGTTTTCAAACTCTCGTTTAGCTCCTGCTTCTCTAATCAGGGACATGTTACATGTGGGAACACACATCGCCAACAAAACTTCTGCCGCTTGTCGCCGCCGTTTACTTTATATGTCTAAAAATACACAAATATCCCACAACATTCGATTGTGCTTGGCTGAAGTGAAACAAAAGCCTTTTATACAACAGAAATATTATCAACTATATTCAAGAACTCGTGTTATTGAATCACATCCCAAGTATGCAGATTTCGTAAAAGAATATAAAATCCATTTCATTGAACTAGTTCAATATTTGCACAAAATTGTGTATGGAAGTTCTGTCGACAGAAGTAGCTTAACTGTTCTTCCACACACTTTAGCTGAACTCCATTTAAAATACTTCATAGATCTTACGCAACTGTCACCTTTGTCTCCTTTGACGGAACCAAAGAAAATTGGAGAAATAAAGGAAAATGCTCTTACTTCTATAATCCACAGCGCGCTGTCTTGTAAAACTGGGAAACAATCTCAAGCATATCACTTGCTACAAATATATCGCCAATTTTCAGAATCCTTTCTCCGAGAAACTATTGTTAAAATAAAGTCTTCTGAAATGTTTGCCATGACAAAGAAATACAAAGACAATACTTGCCTATCATCGTACACGACATCTTTTCATCTGTCTCAAGCGTACTTGTATCAGTTATGCACTACAACACCATTTACTATATTTTCTGAAATATTTGGCCACTTCTCGGAGATTATTGAAAATCAAGACAAATGTTTTGTTCCTAACATGTTGGATTCCGGAGCCACGGCTTTGCTTTTTGACTTGGCCTCTACTGGATTTGCAAATCTAGAACTTACAATACCGGAGAATATTTTGATTCTTGACCCAAAAAGATCAGATTTAACGTGTTCTATTAACCCTTCAAACGAGTCTGGAAATTCTTCTTTGATCGTGGAAGAAGATAAGCTTCATCCTTCAAGAATATCGTTGAGCTCCCTACAACTTCTAGAAACACCAATACCTCATATTCAAGACATGGTCGTTATGAACTCCTGCGATTTAAAAGTCACTTTTAATTGCAACTTGAAAGATAAATTCAATATATCTCTCGATGAAATAACTGATATCTTTACTGATCTAATGAGGTATTCTTTTTCAATATAAACTTTTGTTAAAATATAACTCCATAATCAGATGGCAGAAGGAACTATCTGTAATTTTTTCAGTTTTTTTGTTTTCAACAATTTTGATAAATATTTCAGTAAATACACATAGGGAAAAAAAACAGCGTCATTAAAAATGGTAATTAATTATTGAAAAGTAACAATAAAATGTTTTAGTTTGTGGATTAAAGTCTTGAAATTGAGTCTTATTTTTGAAAATTACAAATGGTCCCTTCTGCCATCTGACTACTGAACTCTCTTTATGTATCTCAGAAATAGATATTTTTTAGAAGGAAATTTAGAAATTGGTTGTTTTAAAGTAATAACTTAACTTTTAAAGTTTATATGTAAATGTTTTATTAGTACGTCTACAAAGATTATTCAAGATATTACTGTTATTAATTTTTAATTATTTAAATAAATGTTCTAATGCCAAAATATATTTTTTTTAAAGATTTTATAAAGTTATGTTCATGTATCTTTATTTTGCTTGTTTTAAAATCATATGCACGATAAATACAAAGGCATTATGAAGTTTCATAAATCAGACTAAAATTAAAATATCAATGAATGATGTATGTAAATTGTTAAATACTTAAAAAATATACATACACATTATATTAAATGGTCATAAACCTATTCAAATATTGTGTATCTATGTTTACATAGTAGGCATTTTCATTTTAGATCTATGCATAGTCGGAACAAGTTCGTAGTATATGGAAGGAATGCGGTAATGCGTTGTGGCGCTACCCAGTTGAGTTTAGATAAAAATTAGCTGGTGCGATATTCACGAATATATTATTTTCTTAAATATTATATAGGCGTCAATTTTTATCGAAACTCAATTAGGCACGTCCAAATACATTATCGCATTCCGTAGCCACTAACTCGTTCCCTAACTATATACATATATTTTGTTACTTTTTTTTACAGAAACTTTGTTTACAAGCTCGAACCTATTAAAGTGGATATAACATTAGTCGAAAATTGTGACCTGTGTCTAGCTAAACTACTGTTTAACTTTATCGATGAAAAAACTCACATGGGAGCTGAAACAAGAGACATTAAGGTTTGATGACAATATTGTTATAAATTTGACATTATTCACAAAAAGTGTTTTTATTAATAATTAGCGTAAACATAAGAGTATATAGAGTAGGTATTGCAATATCAATTTTGTACATAAGCATGTTGAAATTGATTTTCCTAGTATGTGTTTAGGTGACATTATGATACGAACTATTGTGTTACTACTCTTTTTCAATTATCAATAAAGGAAGGCACGTTTCCTGAAATATGGAAAAAGGCAAATATTACACCTGTGCATAAAAAGGGAAATAAGAGTCTTGTAGTAAATTATCGACCCATTTCTCTTCTTCCCATTTTTAGTAAAATCCTTGAAAATATAGTAACCGATCAGCTCTTCGATGTTATAAAACCACATATTAATCCCAATCAACATGGATTCTATAAGAAACGGTCAGTTGAATCAAATCTTTGTGAATTTACCGATATTGTTTTGAATGCAATGGATGCAGGTTTTCAGGTAGACGTTTTATATACGGATTATTCAAAGGCTTTCGATAAAATAAGTCATTCGGTCTTACTTCGCAAGCTTTGGAACATTGGTATACGAGGGAATCTGTATCGTTGGATATGTTCCTACATTAGTAACCGCAGTCAATCGGTCTCACTCAAGGGATTTAATTCATCATTTAAACCAATCCCATCAGGTGTCCCTCAAGGTTCGCATCTTGGACCCTTATTTTTTATTATTTATATCAATGATATAAGTTTATGCATTCAAAACTCAAATTTTTTGCTATACGCTGATGACAATAAAGTATTTAAAATTGTGTCTTCAATAAATGATTGCGAAGTTCTTCAAGCTGACTTAGATAGAATCTGTTGCTATTGCAAGGACAATCAGTTATTATTGAATTCTGATAAATGTCTTGTCATGTCATTTACTCGAAAGAAAAAAAGTATACTATTTGACTACAAACTATCTGGGAAAATTGTCAATCGTTCAATGAAAGCAAGAGATTTGGGTGTACTGATGGATGATAAGCTTTTATTTAGAGATCACATAAATACAATAGTAGATAAGGCGTACAGACTTCTAGGGTTTATCTTACGAATCTCCAAGCCATTCTCATCACCAAATACATTAAAACTTCTTTACTATACTTATGTGCGAAGTCAACTCGAATTCGCTTCATTAGTATGGTCCCCTCAATATAATGTATATATTAATCAAATTGAAAACATTCAAAAGAAATTTATAAGGAGCCTGGAATATCGTTTTGGTAACATTGAAAATGATTACGGCGCATCTTTGATCAATTTTAATATAGAATCACTACAAAAAAGGCGCCTTAGATATGATTTAATTTTTCTTTTCAAAATTCTCAATAACATAGTTGATTCGCCGTATCTTTTACAAAATATTGGTTTCCGTTGTCCTCTTCGCTATACTAGATTAAATTCCCTTTTTTATGTACCAACTTGTAAAAACAATTATACCTCGAATTCATTCATTAGACGTACCTGTAGAAATTATAACGGACTCAGTATTGATGTAGACATTTTTAACTGCATGTTGCATTTGTACAGAAAATTTCTTCATGGGGTCGATTATTTGGGATAGTTGCTGAATGTACATCTTGAGTGGTTTATGCTATGTATATGTGCCGCATGTAATGTATATGTTTGTGTATGTTTTATATGTGCGTTCATGTGTGTGCGTGGATGGCTCGGAGTGTGCATTCGGTATTTTTATTTATTTTAATTTATTACCTCCATGGAAAACGCAAATGTCAACAATTATCCTTTTTTCACTTAAAATTCTTATTTATTTTTTATTTTTTGTCACATTTAATGTTTATATCTTTTTAATTTATGAAAACTTAATTGGTCTTTTTATGTTAAAAAATTGTTGTTTTTAGTACTTATTTTGTATGACTGTATGTTTTCTAAATAAAATAAAATAAAAAATTAAAATAAAAATAAGCTATTTATTTATTACATATATGGCCTAAGCCAATGACAACATTTATATGAAGAAACATATTTACAAGAAGTTATATCTGCATTTTGAGATTGACTGGGTATTGTTTTTTAGCAATTTAACTATTGACAATAGACACAATAAAATCCGTATTCTCCCACAAAAATTATAGTTATTTCGAAACATTTATTCCACGTTTTAAAAATCTGTAATATTTTTTTGTTTCAGAAAATGTTCTCTACGTATAGTAAATTAGATATAGAAAATGCATTATTTGCACTCAAAGAAAAGAATTATATTTTTCGTGTTGGAATTTGCAATAGCCGTTGGCTTTCCGTTTCCTATTTTTATCACTGGTTTATCAAAATCGAATTCGATCCAGAGATTATTCCCGCAAATGAGACAACTCAAGAAAGTGTTCCGGATGACCTAGATAATTTTTCAATGTCCTGTCAAAAAAGAAAAAGAGATGATGGGAATGATGATGATGATGACCTCGATGTAATCGCTAAAGTTAGCAAAGTGGAAGAAGTTACTCGGCTATGCTCTGATCAAATAGTCGATATGGAAGAAATGTATGGAAACGCTAATGAATCCGAAGATTGTAATGAAGGCAAAAGATCCGAAGTTGTTGAAGAAATATTTGATATTAGAAAACATTTAAGCAAAACTTTTCTATGCCCGAGTCCTTGGGTTACACCTGACGGAATTCTAAATATTCGAATTCTTTGGCGCTGGATTGGAACGATCCTGTGTTATCTAATATGCCATCCACTTATTCAATTTACTCTTTTACAAAAAAGATTTTCATATGTGAATCCTTTTCACTTGCGACTTCTTTTAGAGGTATTTTTTTTTTTCAAAATACTCATTAAATTTATATTTTGCATGTTGATTTCAGATCACATTGCCACAGTCAATTATTAAAAATGGCAAATATTTATTGCAAAAAATTGTAATATTTAATTATTTTATAGCAAAAACATGTAATTCATTCGGCATTTATAATTTTGCACTGGAATTTATTCTCATTTTCAGTTTGATAATTTGTACTTCAAAATATAAAAGATCAAAATTATCTTTACAGATGACTACTAAAATGGGATGTACGCAACTTATTTTGATTCCCATTAATAAGAAAGTAAGTCTCTTTGAGGATGATATAAGTCATGAGTTTACTAAAGGTAATTGTATTTGTTATATTTTTAAGCTATCTTTATTACAAAAAACTACTTTTTGAAAGAGTTACTTTTTTAAGAGTTAATTATTAGTAGTATGCAGATCATTTTATTAACTTACTTACTTACTTGGCCTTCTTCTTGAGTCCAGTGTTTATTTATTTATTTTTACATAAACGGCATAAATTGCCTTTAACATATATTGAACATAAATATGAAAAACAAAAAATACATAAATAAATACAAAACAAAAATTGTAAAATTGCATAACTATAACAATAGTAACAAGTAGGTAAATACACATAAGCAACCAAAAATATTAACGAAATAAATACATAAATATGAAAAAACAAAAAAAGGAAAAACATTTTTAAATATAAAGAAAAGTTTAAGAATAATATTGCGAGAGAAAAAAAGATTGTTTTATAAAGACCTCCAGTTTGAACCTCCACAATTCCCTGTAAGCTCCCACCCTTTGCCACCTTGGACCTGCAACCTTCCTGATGTCGTCAGACCGTTTAGCTGGAGTCTCCCCACGCTTCAGCGTCCTGTTCTCGGCCTCCTTTATTACCTATCCTATATAACAATATCATGTATATCCATATATAAATATAATTTCTTAAATAAGTTGAATAAAAATTCTTAATTAATATAAAATACTAAACAGAGCATTCTTTCCATTACAGTGAATGCTTCACCTCTAGATGATAATGAAGATATTTATGTTGAGATTCAAGAAAATGCTATTACCAGGTGTTCAATATATAAAGGACTTTCAAAAAACTATAAAAAGGGAACATAAACATTTGTATTGGTGTCTTTTTAAAAAATAGGAAATAAATATTGTTTAAACACTAAACGTTTTTATACTCTTTCTCTTGCCAAATAAAATTAAATTTAAGAAGTCATTACTTATTTATAGCGCCAGATCTAACGGAATATAGCGCCCCGTTACTTTCTGAAAAGGGGCAGGAATTTACATGCTTGTAATGATCATGTTATCTCCACTCTCTTGTAAGTAAGTTAAATAGTTGATTATTTTTGCCAAAAAATGTTTAGCTTGCGAATAAAATATGACTAAATTTAATACATATATAAATTATCCTAATTTTTTATAAGTTATTCTTAGTCAGGCTGGATGAAGAATACAATTCTGAGTGTAAAATAGAACCAGAGCCTTGGTCTAATGTTTTTGACTCGATGGCAAATTTTGCGTAAAAAAATCTGAAAAGGGAAGTCGAGTGGCGATAAGTCCATCTCTCCACCTCGTAGAGAGTGGTTGGAGCGATCGCCTACCATGCTTGAAATCCTCGGTTTAATTTCTGGCAGAGTGGATGTGAAATATTGGTGTTAGTGGTGGCCACACCGTAATATTTCATTGTTCCTGGACTGGCACCTGACGCGTAAAACTGATCACCATATCTTCTTTGCAACAAAAGCTATCCAGATACGCTGCAATTGAAGTTCCAATACAGCGCCCTATGCACCACTACGTGCGAAATGGAAATTACTGCGATTATATTATTCCATGTGATGTTCCTTTATAAATATGAATGACTTATTGTCTATGGATACATTAATTCCTTTTCCATGAAATACTGCTGTCAAAGTCGGTATCTGACAATTTGACGTAAATCTTATTTTCTCGGTAGATTGATTCGAATTTCTCCTTATCACAACTTTATGGTTTTACGATGCGAATTCAACATAAATAATGGATGGCGATACGGAGAGTACCGCTACGTCCATCGAAGAAAACACAGAAAATTTTTGTGATAATCCAACTAGAGACACTTTGGTCGAGGGTCTTATGGGACTTTTAAAACCGACCGTCGACAAATTAGACGAAAGCGTTCGAGCTACTCGGTATTCTATTTTTCTACTGTGGTGTGTATTATGTTTGACGTATAAAATACTAAACTAACAAGGTATTTAAAAACATTTTAGAATTACACAAGTTGAGTTGAAGCAACAAATTGATGGACTTGCCGACGAATTGAAGAAGATTTCAGACAGTCAATCTAATTTTTTAGACCTCGAAGAATATGTTAAAAAGTTAATGAATAGTAAACGCAAGATAACGGCAGTTTCAACAATTTTACAAAGTACTCAGGTAATGCTACAAACTTGTTGTTAAAACAAACAAATGTGTTATATTTTTTTTTTACAATCCAAATTACACACGGAAAAGATTGAAAGGGATTCAAATAATATAAAAGCGTTTGATTGCAGCATATCGATCATTTTAAATCATGGAAGGCAAGTGATGAGTCCTAACACTTGTGCCTGTCCAGGAACAATTTGAGCACCCACCCCTTTCCCAAAACTGTTCATAAAGACTTGTCTTTCTTCAGTTTTGCATATTCACTATCAATTTTTTTAAAACTAATTAAGTGAAAATTTAATATTTACAATCAAACTGAGTTGTCATCGAATCCAAAACAGTCATACAGGGTTCTGGCACTTATCACACACGCAACAATATTCTCAATCTGCCCGGAAAAAGGAATATTTATAGTGGTGCAATTTTATTATCATCATTACCTTATCGGCAACTAATGGTTCAGATGGCACTTCATGGATACACCAACCGCTGAGTACCTTGATCATTTTTTGTAACATGAAAGTAAGATGATCAATCATAAGCATTTGCTTCAGGTTTTAGTACAATGGATAGTATAAACATCATGGAATTATAAAAGTCCAGAAAGCGCGTACGGGCATCTAATTGAAGCCGACTAAACTACTCATAAATTAGTAGTTTTACATTTTGGCCACTAGTTACTCTGAAGACGTTGCTTAGTACGCAACTGCCGATTTAAAATCAATTATACTGTGTTGTGTTGTTTTTAAGTGTCAAAATACTGATGGGATTAAAAAAGAATAGGATCACATTTCATGTGGAAATAGCGAATTCACAAATAATCTTATCTAAGAATTTGATTATATTACCATCTGTCAGATTGTGAAATAAAACAAGAAAGACATTTTGTTAGTATTGCCAGGGTAGTTTAAGTTTAATTTTTTACCCAGCTTTCTATTAATAAACCGTAGTATAATATTCAACGGTAATTATTTACGTAATTACTAAATGATTAATTAATGTTTTTTTAAAAATGTTTTCCTAATAAAAGTACCTGTTTTTTTTTTACAGTCCAGTTAGTATAATATTTTTTGTGGTAAAACATAACGTAACACAATATTAACTTATATTTGTGTTATGATAATATATTTTTAGTGGTCTAGCAACATGACGCGGCCTCTTCAAGCTTGCGTGCAGGTTTTAGTACAAAGGATAGTCTTGCAGGGGGGATAGTTGTGAAACTTTAGGGCACAGTGTGATGTATGCAAACTTGGTTCTATGCGCCTTCTGGTATATTTTAATTCTATGATAAATATCTTTTTAAATAATCATCATCAGTGGCGCTACAGCCCGTTGTGGGCCCTGACCTACAGAATCTGTCTCCATTCCTCCCTGCACCCTGCGGCTCTTCTCCAGTTCGTCGGGTCAATAAATCTAATGTTCCACATTATCCAGCCATCTTAATATTGGCCTGCCTCTGCTTCGTTTGCCTTCTGGAGTGGTATAAAGAATCTTTCGGGTTACGATTATCATTCATTCTGTGCACATGGCCTAGCCATTTTAATCTTCTTATTTTTATGAATTGTGCAATTTTGGGTTTGCCATATCGTCGCTTTAGTTTGTTTGTCCAACAGACCATTTTTAATGAAATTTAGTTAAGTGTACAGGAGTTCTGAGAAAGCCTTTATTTATGAAAATATATATATATATTTTTAAAAAATTGTTTAAGGGGTTTTTCAATAAATTTTGTCTAAGTTGTAATAATTATATTTATCCGCTTTTGTTGTAAAAACAACTTGAAAACTCTGCAGATTTGTGTTTTGGTATGTTGGACAAAAGCAAACTGAAGTGATGATATCGTGCCTCTAATTCATCATTTAACCATCTCCTCCACTCTTTGTTTTGGTTGACAGCACCAAATATCTTCCTTAATATGTTTAAATAATGTAACTAAATATTTACTTTGTGTAAATTCACCGTGTAATTTAATCTGCCGGGTTTCAGAACAAGACTGTTCCCTTTTCAAGGCTTAAAAATAAACTAACATCATCATCATTCCCTTTCCGCACCTAATGGTGCATAGGATAGAATGAATTAGTTAAGTTTACCTTGATAAAGAAGCTTGTAGAGCCTTGAAACCGGTTGGTAGAAAAAATAAATAAAAACAACTTTGTTTTTTTATAACTTATTTTTTCTACCAACCAGTTTCAAAGCTATACAAGCTTCTTTATCAAGGTATACTTAACTAATGAATTCTATCCTATATAATTTTATCAATGTTTACTAAATATTACATATGGAGCTAATAAATCGAGTATTTTTGTCTTGTAAGGATGGGAAGCGTAATGTGAGATGAATACGATCTTTAAAACTAGACAGGATTGCACTAAATTAAATATTATTTATTTTATAACACTAAATATAAATTTTATAACACTAAGTATTTTTACTCTATTAAATAACAAGTAGATGCTTAAAAATACATCATCTGCTAACATGTGGTTACTGTTTTTTGTCAAAGCTACTATTTCTCAGAAAAGTGGGTACGCAATAGATATTGAAATGAAATATATTTTTCAGAGACTTGTTATTATTATTATTGTTCATAAATCATAAAAACATTGAAAATCACATAGTGCTTCAAATATTAATTTTATCTTTTTTAATATTTTTTCTTGTCCTGGCGGATAAATAACACAGTTATGTGTATGAAATAGAACCATATCCTGGATGAGTGTTTTGGACTCATTGACTTTTGGCTACTTTCAAGTAAAAGTACTGGAAAATACTAATTTGGGTAGAGATGATTCCGCCTCATTGGAACGTTTGCCAACTACACATAAGGTTTCAAGTTCTGTTCCGGTAAAGTCGACATTAAATATTGAATTAAGGGAATTTTTTTATTGTTCCTTGACTGGCACCCGAAGCACGAGACTAATCATCTTGCCTTTGTGTAACAGATGATCAAAATACGCTGCATTTGGTATACGAATGCCCATTGTCCTATGCACCATCAGATGCGGATAAAGTATGACAATAAAATTAATATTTCATGTCAACCGCATCGGAAATCAAATCCAAGAACTCTTATATTGTAGGCAGTCATGCTAATTACTAAACTACTAGGTTTTTGTTTACTTGCGATAATTAAATAATTATTGTTGAAACATGAAAAGTAAAAAATATATTCAGTGTATATTTTGTTATTGCAGGAGAGATTGGACAAAGTTCATAGTTTAGTATCTAGAGAAGCTGCCCGAAGACAAGCCATTGTTGACTCGAGCGAACAGCCATCCACTTCAGGGTTCAACGAAGTCTCACAAGAAGGGAACATAAACTAACTATACACTGTTAATGTTGTATAAAATGGAGACTCCTGTGCTCTCTCATATCAAGGACACCGATTATGAATGTGTCTATGAGCCTTCCAACGACACTTTTCTCATGTTGGATGCTCTGGAATCTGAAATACAAAACATTTCAGAAGAGAAACCTTCTATCTGTCTTGAAGTAGGTTCTGGAAGCGGAATCACCGTAACCGCCTTTGCTAAAAGTTTTCCTTCGTGCTTTTGCATCGCTGTAGACATAAACTTTAAGGCTTGCCTCGTTACTTTAGCCACGAGTCTAATGAATTCCGCCACCATTGAATGCGTCAATATGGATCTCACCACGTGCTTAAAAAATAATACCGCCGATATTGTTATTTTCAATCCGCCTTACGTTGTGACGGAAAGCTTAGAAATGATTCAGAGCGATATTTCTAAAGCTTGGGCCGGCGGCACCAAAGGCAGGGAGGTTATCGATAGATTTATTACATTATTACCGGACTTATTGTCTCAAAATGGGATCTGCTACATGCTGATCATTGAAGACAACTTGCCGAGTGAAGTAGAGGACATGTTAGGTGGTTTGGGCTTTACTTCGACGACTGTGATTAAGAGAAAAGCTTATAATGAAAAACTGCAAATTTTAAAAATAGTAAGACATAAATAAATTTAAACGAACTTTGTATTTTAAAGTTATTGTAATATAACATATTGTAATATTTAAATAATTATTAAAAAAAACACTCTGTAAAAATGTGTTTAATTATAAAACAGTATAAAAATATTTTTATGTACCAAAATCACCGATATTTTATACCGCTTCCTTTTTCCCAGTCAAGAATTTTAAAATACATTTTGGATTAAATTAGTGACCACGTACACGGACTTAATTTTAAAAAAATATCTTTTCGCATCTAAATTTCGCCTTCATCCAATTTACTTCGTACTGCATTTCCAAACACATCGGCTCCTTGTTTATTTTCTTCGAACCCAGGAATCTTGGCAGCGCAATTCTCTATCCATTTTTTAACATTTGGATAACTGTCCAAATTCCACCCAGCTCCCTAAAACGAAATAAATATTTTGATCATTACATATTTCATATAAATTGTTGCCAATGAGATTACATGGGAAAAATAATGGAGTAATAATTAAGGAACTTGTTCGGACCATTTTTTTAAGTATTTACTTCCAGTTGCATACCATTATTATGCTTTACATAGGATTTAGAACAATAATAAGTATTGTTTAAATTAAATATCATGAAATCTCACCGATACCCATTAAAAGTGGGTTATTGGGAATAATACTGTTAAATGTTATTCTTTATAATCGTTTTCGTAAGAAATGTGCATTTTTTCTCACTATCTTATGCGCACTTCTGCGTAACTCCTAAGTTTAAAATAGTAATAATATGATAACTGTTTTCTATTGTATTTTAAACTCACCACAATGCTTGTTGCAGAAGCCACATTTGCTATATCAGCGATCGTGAAACTGTTTCCTCCGGCGAGCCACTTTTTTCCTTCCAGAAATTTTTCCAAAAATCCAAATGCTTGATTTAGACTGTCTCTCTTTTCTTGTGATACTTTTTTCTCTCCCAAAAACAGAGCGGGAAACTGAAAAATCAATAAATAACAATTAGACATTAATATGGTTTTAAAAAATAAAGATGGAAATTCAAGGCATTTTTAAGAATGAGAGGATATTTTTGACATTTGAAAATTCACAATAAATAATGTATGCCAGTTCATATGACAACCTCCCATATTTACAAATTTATTTTGGTAAGCTGAGTAACAAGAATATAATTAAAATTCGACCAGAATTCATAAAAATAAAATGGCGTGTAAGTTTGACAATGTTCTTGTCTTCTATTGAGCGCGAAAATTAAAAAACCATAGATAAAAAATATTATTTCAGCAGGTTCTTCCCCTCGTGAATCTCAATCCTTCGAGTGCTTTCAATTATTAATTTTTCAAACAAAACACATATTATGTTATAATATGATTATGAATCGTATATTATACCCAGTACTTTTCAAAACATCGTTATTTACAATAACAATTGCAGCTGCTTTATTGCTTATTTACCTGTTAAATATATATATATATATTTGTTTTAATCGAAAGATAAGAAGAAAATTACAAATGTTTTGTACACACATTTGAGTGCATTGCATTTCAAAGAAATGGAATCAAAATCAAAAGTACAAGTAAATCAGAAAAAAAAGAGATTCACCAACTCGGGAGATGGGTAGGCTAATTTTATTTCTTGTAGAAAATATTTACTTTTAAATAATATTTTAAAATACACATTATCGCTATTTTTTAACCTAAAATTTAAAAAGATAGCTGATTAAGTTTTATTTCGTTAGACATTTGAATTATTTTTATAAATGTCCTTGAACGCTACGCCACCAACCTAAAACGCGTATTTCGTTTGTTGTCAACACTTTAATTGATATTTGTAATTTTTTTAATCAATTATTATCCCTCTTAGGTATACTTACAGCAATTGCTCGTATCCTTGTATATAGTGTTCCGGCGTCGAAATATAAAAACCGATCAACAGTTGCTCTCATTTGTGGATCTGTCGGATATAGAGTATCATTTTTTCCATATTTTGTCGCCAAATAACCAGCTATAGCCCGACTTTCCCATAAGACGAATCCACCATCGTCTAAAGTAGGAACACAATGCTGTGGGTTAATATTAATAAACTCTTCTTTCATCTGTTCTTTTGCAAACAGATTTATAACTTTAACTTCAATATCAAGGTCCAATGCCCTTGCTGTAAGGAGTGCACTCCTAGACGGAGCACTGGGTGCAAAATGATATAATTTCAACGACATTTCACCGATGTTTCGTTACTTTTAGAATAAAAAATATGTCTATGCCACTTTAACTAAACTCTTCAGCGTATAATGACAACCCGATGCGAGACGCGACTGGTATAAGTTATAAGTTTGGTACAGTGTTATCAACCTGCTTGACTACTTTCACCTACGTGACTGACGCGTTGATTCAAAGATACTTAAATATTATATCAAAACAATAAATTGCTTTTTTTTCAATTACATAGAAAGGGTAACTGAAATTTTAACGTCCAAAAATTAAAAATAAAGAATTTTAAAAAACATTGACCACCGGGGATTCAAAATACTTTTACTTAAAAAAATCCAATAAAAGGATATTAACCCTTTTCTTAGCCTTATATTCTATAGAAAACATAATGTCGATTTAATGCAAATTTAATTTGCATGTCTAAGATACTTAATAGTTTATTTGATGTTCCGACTATTCTCCGACAAATATTTTTTAATGTTCCTTCACGTAGACTCAGAAATAATGAAATTATGTTTCTCGATCATCATAAGACTAATTATGGTTTCCATGCGCCTTTACCCAGAATGATTATATTTGTAAATGAAAATCAAGATATAAAATATTTTTATTGTAAATTGAGTTTTTTTACAAATAGGCTGAAGAAATATTTCCAATAAATTTACTCTATATTTGTAGAATTAACCTGGATTCCATAATGCCTGTCTAATGTATTAACTTGTCTTTGCTTCTCTTTGTTGTATACCTTATATTGTTTGTTACGCTATTATTATTGTTTTTCGTTAAATAATTTGCTTAAATTTGACATTTTCTGTAAATTTGTTAAATAAATAAGTAATATGATCTCATTTTTTATCATGAACTAAAACACGTGTACAAAACAAGTCGGCCTCGTGGTGTTATGGTCAGAGCGTTTGCCTATCATGCAAGAGGTCTCCCGACATGGTTGATATGAAATATTTATTTAAAATGGTGTTTTTACACTAGAATATTTCAATGTCCCTGGACTGGTACCTGAGGCCTAAGACTGGCCATCTTACCGTCATGTAAGAAAAATTATCAAGATACGCTACAATTGGTGTACTAGTACAGTGCCCTATGCAACATTAAGTGTGGAAAGGGAATGATGATGATAAGTAAAACAGCATTAAGTTATCAACATTATCACAATTTATAATAAACTTTGATGAAAACAAAAAAAAAATTGTTTGGGGTTTCGAAGACATTGAATGTGTTAAAAAAATCGTTCTGCTAAGGTAAGGGTTATTTTTATTATTTTAAAAAACCTGTTAGGGTTATCTAAGAAATGTTGTAGGGTCTAGTCTAGTCAAATAACGTTAATATAAAAGAGACCGTTTTTGTGTCGTTTCAGGGCGAAATAAATAATACCGACTTTTTTTAACTTGATGTAAAACTGTACTCTTTAGTAAAAGTTTAGGAAAAATGATATCAGTGGATATTAATTTGCGTCGTGGTAAATGTATTTGTCGATTCTCAGCATCAATGAGTCGCTCTGAGTGCCAGATGGTCAACATAAAAAACCTTTGAATCGGTATAATAAGTAACATACATAAAAATGTTATTTATAAAAAAAAATGCCTCACATAATAATCATTGATATTATTTTAATTTACAAAAACATTCGATTTGCCACTACAATTTCATTTTATTTTTTAGAATCGGAATTCTAAAATCAGAACTATGAAATCAATTTGTGATGATGATTTTTGTACGTATTTTTGTACTTATGTTTGGTACTTCCTTTTATATTTGATCTTGAAAAGCTTTTATAAAGGCTTTATATTCCAGGTTTGATATATATATATAAATATACACGAGTACGTATAACCCGAGTATTGAAGAATATACTTTTGTCTTTTATACTTATCAAGTTAAATAAAGTTCCGTTTGAAGTAGAAAAAAATCACATGCGTCATTTTATTACGATCGTGACGAAATTCTGAAAGTTTGTGAGCCTTTGGGTTACACAATGCATAGTGTGACCACTTAGGGCGTTTTTACACCACAATAAAAATTCACCCGGCACGATAAAATAACATAGGGTGGATTGACTTTTACCGTTTTACATTATGTTTTTAATTTTATTTATTTATTTAGAGTGTAGATAAAACGCATTAACTATGAGGCCGACTAATTTTCACTTGATTTTTTTTTGTATATTCTTTTTTTGAGAGTAGAAATTAAATAAATAAACCAAAAATTAATATAATTATAAGTATCCACCCACCCTAATTTGCCGTGACGTCGAATTAGGACGATACATGTGAAATGTGTCTGTAGGCTTTTCATTAGTCTATGGTTGACATAAACAAAATGTTGTTGACAGCAAAAAGTCAAAATCAAAAATGCTTTGACAAACAGTCAAAATGACAGTTTTCGTAAAATGCATTTGTTATTGATTGCTAATCTTGCTAAAATGCGATTCGTTATTGATCTATAGACTATGAAACTTGAGATCCGAGAGAGAAAAAAATGAGATCCACAAAAGGATAACTTAATTTATACGTACTGTTTGAGGCAATATATTGATAACATAAATATGACTAAAATTTGTCGAATATGTTTAAATGTCGGTGAACTTATTTCTTTATTTGATACAGTAAATTCCATTCAGATTTCTGTTAAAATTATGGCATGTACATCTATAAAGGTAGGTTTACAGTATGTATATGTGTTTTTATCAGAATTACTTATGTACACACATCTTCAATTTACACTAAAACTTATGAGCCACACGAGGGATCTCACGGAATTTAATAAAAATATTAACATAGAAAACTTGTATTAAAATTCTGTGCGATGTTATTAAGCTTCGTAAGAAAGAATTTAAGAAGATGAATACTTGTTTTGATTTCATTATTTGTTTCTTTTATAAATATATTTTTATAAATTATTAATTTCATAGGCTTTAGCTTTGGTATTGTAAAACGAACTATAATGAATCTGCCAAATTGTATGTAATGTTTTTGTAAGTTTTCCCCATCCAGATTTTTTGTAAGTTTTCCTCATAATGATTTTTTTAAACATAATTTTTTATGATTTTTCAGATCGATACAGAAGATAATCTTCCTTTGCAAATATGTAGACTATGTTTAGATCGCCTTGATATTTCATACGATTTTAAAATTCAGTGTGAAGATTCTGATCTGAAATTGCGAAGCAAAATTTTCAATGATGGTTCAAAATACGCTCATAATAATTTACAACTTAAATCTGAAAATTTGGATGATATCTCCTACATCAAAACTGAGTTAGATGACAGCGGATTTAACAATGAAAGTCAGCTTGTGGTCTTGGAACAAAAAAAAGAAATTAATGAAGATATAAGTGTATTTAATAACATCAAGAGGAAGAAAAAATCTCGGGAAAAAAATGCAAAGTCCAATTTGAAATCTAATTTCCTGAGTGGCAAATCAAATGATGTTTACCAGATTGATAAAGTATTAAATAAAAGCAAAATTGAAAGAAGGAAAAAACCTCTGAGTAAAAAGTCTGTTGAGTATGAGAAGCTTAAATCTTCGTCATCTGAAAATGACGATCCAAGTTTGTTTGATAGCTCGGATTTTCAAAGGGAAGATTTTCGCGAAGACAAACTGGTTGTTGAGGAATCTAAGATCGCCAAGGTCCTCAAAAAAAGTAGTAAGGCGGTTAAAGAGCAGTGTTTCACTTGTGGTAAAGTAATGTCTTCCAGGTAATTGTTTGTCAAAAAAAAATGTTATGCAAATAACATGAAAATATTGTTTTACTTAATTGGGATATTTAAAAAGTTAAAACAATAACATCAAATATTATGAACCTAAAGTTAAACGACTATAATTTATATTTTAATCTCAAGGAAAAAATAAAAGAATCTTCAAATTAAAATTTTTTGCACTCATGAAAAATGCGGTAGGGTGGGTTCACAAATAAAATGGAGTCACTAAGGTGTAAGCTGAAATGCTGGTGAAGGCAGAAAAGGGCGAATGACGCATTGCGCGCCCACACTTTTTTTTTCCCAACAAATGGGAACATTTTCATGCTCCCATGTTTAAATAAACAATTTAATAAGTCATAATGAATTTTTCCATATAAGTTGCAAATTAAAATACTTAATTTCAATAGAATTTCATTAATAATTGTCAATAAATAACATAAGTCAATTTGAAATGTCTTGATTTTTATGATAGATTATTTGATGTTTCGCTGACTGAAACGTCTGAACAAATCCAAGACACACGGTATCACCCAAAAAAGAAACATATTGATAACAGTGACCGTAAAAACCTTCGCACCTGTTTCACTGACTTAGTTTTTAAAATTTCTTTAGAGCTAAAAAGCCAAAATTCACCCTTAATCTTGCATAACATTTCGACGGCAACACAGTGGATGCCTGGAATGGTTTAACTCAAGAGATAGTCACAGGAATACATTGAACCTATATTACAAGTAACTATACCTAATAAAACAGGGTCTTTTAATTTAGTTTATTGTTATGGAAATAAAAAGTACGATATATGAATGGTATTTTTTCGAAATACGCATTCAATAAATACGATACGAGTTCATATTTAGAATTATCTGAAAATTCATAGAATAAACGGGACATATAAGGTTACTTCCGCCAAACTATGCTTGAGTTGTACGCAATGTTTGTTAGAAGCGCACATGGCAGGGATGATGTTAATGTGACACGAACGGCTAGTCATTTTATATATGCTTGTTTTTAAAACTTATAAATATAAATATTTTATACACTTTAAACATTATTCTAATTTGTGAAAAGATCCTATTAAGATCAATCAGCTCATAGTTCCTGCCCATCTAATAACAATAAATAATAAAATAAATAAAACAACTTTATTTTTAACCACAATTTTTTTTTCCACCGACCGGTTTCAAAGCAAAACAAGCTTCTTTCTCAAGGTTTACTTAACTTTCAAAGCTAACAAGCTTCTTTCTCAAGGTTTACATAGCTTAGGTTAAGTAAAGTAAACCTTGAGAAAGAAGCGTGTTTACCTTTGAAACCGGTCGGTGGAAAAAACAAATAAATTAGTGGTTGAAAACAAAGTTGTTACATTTATTTTATTATTATAATGAATAACCACAAATTTAGTGCTTCAAATATTTTTAAAAAATATTTAAGACAATAAGTATCTACGAGTATTATTGGTTTATTATACATATTATGCAATTTTGTTATTATATTACCGTCAGTGTTCCTAATATTGTGTATTATTTATGCGTATGAATAATATTTGTAGAAAATCAAAATGTTTTTAGATTCCGTCTCAAAATGCACATGAGAATCCATACAGGAGAGAAGCCCTTTAAATGCAGTCACTGCCAGAGGTCGTTTTCTCTATCCCAAAATCTAAAGGTCCATGAAAGGATCCATACGGGAGAGAAGCCGTTGCTCTGCGGAACTTGTGGGAAGACTTTTGCACAGTCATCGGGACTCGTGGCGCACCAGCGCTTACACACCGGAGAGACTCCATACAGCTGCACTCTCTGTCCACTGAGCTTCCGGACATTCGGCCACCTTCAGTACCATATAAGGTACTTTATTTTTCATAAATACTGTACTCATGTATGCAAGTGAAACATGGAATTGGCAGAGGAAGGATGAAAGTAGAGCGAATGCGGTCAGAATGCTGGCTTTTGGACAGATGTGTGGAAAATCAAGGGTTATGAATGATGAAATTAGGCGAGGGTGCAAATCTGAGACAAGTATAATTGATTGGAAAAAGAAAGGGTCTCTGAGGTGGTTTGGTTATTTAGAAAGAATGGTAAAACAGATATGCACGGCGAGAATGAATGGTAATGTAGATCAGATAAACCAAAATCCCAAGTCTGGTGATATCAAAAGCAGACACAACCGAAGGGTATCCATGAATATATGTATGAATGTCGAAGAAGCTAGGAATGTATAATAAATAAATAAATAATCAATTTTGACAATTTTTATAGCGCCGTTTTCATGAATAATCACTTCAAGGGCGCTGTGCTTAATTCTATCAGCTTACTCTTAATTACTATTCACTTACTCATTAATTTTATAAATTACCCATACACATATGTATTATGTTTGTATTCTTTTTAAGCAGTAGCACTTTTCAAATCAGGAAACGATTTCACAAATAAATGAGTTTTTAATTTTTTTCTAAAAAGCGATTCTGTTGCACAATTTCGTAGTTCTGAAGGTAAGGCATTCCACGCCAAAGGTCCGGCTATTGCAAAAGCTCTATCACCGAATTTGGAACTCTGGTTGCGTAATTGGGGTAGTATCACTATCACCAGCAGAACATGAGGCTGAGCGGAGAGTGAGGCGCCTATCTGCCAACTCATCCGGAATGCAGAGTTCCTTAAGGTATTGAGGAGCCGTGTTATGCATTGTTTTATACATTAACCAAAACAGCTTATACTCAACCCTTTCAGGAAAACGTAGCCAGTGCAGACTTTGAAGCAACTGTGTAATATGATCGTACTTTGATACACCAAAGATCAGCCTAGCAGCTGCATTCAGAATCGACTGCAATCGTTCCATTTTATATTTAGGGAGGCCAGCATATATTCCATTGCAGTATTCGACTCGTGATATCACAAATGCGTTCACTAAGAGATGGGCCGCCTCATTAGGTAGATGTTTTCGAATACACTTAATTTGCCTTAGCTGGTAAAAACATGCGCTGACTGTCTTGCTGATTTGTCTTTCAAGCGAAAGTTCAGCGTCAATATGAACGCCTAAAAGCTTGACATTAGGAATAATAGAAGTTCCAGTGTTTAAAGAGGAATCTGTTAACATAGTTAATCAGGATAGACGTGTGGTGGTCCATCCTCTGCCTACCCCTACGGAGAATTGACATAATATTAGTAGTAGATGCTGTATTTAATACATTCTCTATCTTCTTTTTATGTAGAAATATCTTTTTATTTTTTTTGTAAAAAGAAATATTTGCATTCTTATGATTTACCCAAATATTTAATTTTGAAGGCCATTTTCTACCAGTTTTAAATAACTCACTATTAGAAAATGGAATAAAGTTGGGGCAGAGTGGGATTCGAATCACAGACCTTTGGTCCGTGAGTCCGAGACACTAGCCACAGGACCACAACCCGATTACATTGATACTCATTTATTTCTGTTGCTTTTATATTCATGTCCTGACTTGTTATAAATAAAATTATATCATCATTCCCTTTCCACACCTAATGGTGCATAGGGCACTGCATTGGTAAACCAATTGCAGCGTATCTTGATCATTTTTTGTTACATGAAGGTAAGATGATCATTCTTATGCTTCAGGTAACAGTCCAGGGACTATGAAATATTTTAGCGTGAAAACACCCTTTTGAATAAATATTTCAAATCAACCATGTCGGGAATCGAACCCGAGATCTCTTGCATGGTAGGCAAACGCGCTGACCATTACACCACGAGGCGAATGAGATTCCACTTTAAAGCACTGTAAAATAAGAAACTTCCTTTGTTCATGAGCTTGTCATTCCTGCTTAATTTTAATATGTCATTATGCATTTTTAATAGGAGTCAGTGGGGATGGGGCAATCTACATTTTATACTTGAATATAGTTTTTTTTCAATTTCTCCAGAAGATTAAAGTATTTTTACTAAACTCATAAATAAAAAGATTAAGAGAACATGTAATTAAAGCATACAAATCATTTAAACTAAATCCTTGGTGGAAATTTCAAATGATACCTACTTACTAATTATATTAAACCCAAATGAGAAGCATTGACATGTCATATAAAATGACAGTCGAAGAAAAAACAATAAGGATTCAATTATAAAATTCCTTCAGCTTATTCCTTAATTGTATACTATCCACCTCACGGTATATTGTTTAGCATTTTACTATGCGTGAGATTTGAAATTTTGTATTGAAATATTTTCTAGGCAGCACACCGGAGAAAAGAACTTTGAGTGCTGTTTTTGCCAGAGAGCGTTCATCACACGTAGTGACCTAACGCAGCACACCAAGACCCACACAGGGGAGCGACCGTACGTGTGTTCCATATGCGGGCTGCGAATGTCCCGCTCCAGTCACCTGACCCGCCACATGATGACGCACTCGGGGGAAAAGCCCCACCAGTGTTCTGTCTGTGGGTCAGCCTACGCTCAGAGAGGAGACCTTATCCGACATAGCAAGAAACACAGTGTTTCTCCGAGTAAAGAGGAAACTCATGCCGCATTTAAAACCAATGATAATTTGAACAAAAATCTTGATGTTGTTAATAGCGTTGCTATCAGTATTCTCCCACAATCCCATGCTCCTGAAACATAAATGATAATAGCTATTTTAACATATTATAGAGAACTATAAAGCGTATACACTTCTGTGTGAGAAATAAAACTGGAACACTCAATGGCCATATTCTAAAAATCCTGACAAATATAATCGAATGGAGATTAGTCTGCCTAGTGATCTATGGCCAGCCCATTTACCTACCATTCAGGTCTCGGTTCAAGATTCCCAGAAAGGTCCTCATTAATTATCCATTTAATAGTTGGCTGGTGCAGTTTTCTCTCAATTCATCTATCCGTAATTTTTGTGAAGTTAAGAGCTGAAATAATTATTCAAGATGGTGACAAAACTACTAGGGTAGCGAGAATTGCTCAGTCTAGCGATAGCGTGTAAACATGCCATCAAAAAGGAAAATCTGAACAATTTTTTGCATCAAATGAAAGAGAAATGTTAGTAATATTTTTAGATTAAATCAAATTATAATACCCATATACTATGCACAAAACAATTGATTGAAGTGGCGATAAAAATATTTATATTCATCTTGAACATTGGAATAACAAATGCATAATGTGAGAATTTGGTTACATTCAAAACATGTTTTCCTTAGTCTAAATTGTATTTTTTAAATGTTTTATAAAAATGATAATACAAATATTATGTTGCAATATCCCCAGTTTTCCTTTAAATAATTATTCATAATTACGATTTTCCATCATTATAAAGTGTGTGGATAAGTACTAAATAAATATTTTTAATGTTTGCTTTATGTGATTGTGATATTTAAGTGTAAGCAAAATTAAATTGATAAATAATACATGTTTTTGATATTTAAATTACATATTTGTGCATTTTCATTAAACATTTCATATTGTGCATAGTTAAAATACCTATGTTAAAATTGTAATGGACAGAGAGGCAGGGGTAAGCCTGATAAGAGTTGTGTATTTAGCAGATACAGGCAAAAGTTAATGTATCGTAAAAGAAATTTAGGAACTGCACAAATGTAAGAAGACTGGCAACTGCTTCACTGATGTGAGAAAAACTCTTGTGATTAATAATTCCTTCTGTAAGTCTTTCTAATTTTCACTACACTCTAAATTTTTTTTTATCTACACATTTTGTTTCATTATATTCGTCTCTTTTCTTTGAAAGTTTACCAAAAGTAGAGTTTATTTTTTTATAGATCACGACTAATTTGTAACTTTATTTAAACGAAGTAAAAGTCGTAACAAGGTTTCCGTAGGTGAACCTGCGGAAGGGTCATTTCCTGTCTCAATAATACTTGTGTAAAAATGGTGAGATTAATATTTTCTAACATATTTCTTTTCTTTTTCTTCTTTGCCAATCTTCCGAAGGGGGAACGCCGATTTTACCCTCTGAAATCGTATAAATGATGTACGACAATCCTTTTAATAAAATATCTTATTAGGCTATCAGATTTAACAACGTTCAAGTTTGGTGCCATTGAATAAACAGCTCGTTACGACAGTAGCCAGTGTAATATAGATGAATAGAAATAACATACTGCTATGAAGTGTAAATGTATCTGCACTCTGCTTACTACCACGATGAGGCACAAATGCGTGATTTTTTTAAAACTACAGATGCACGTGTAAAGCTATTTTATTACGAACTCATAATATGTAAATAAATTAAATCTGAAATTAGAAACTGGCTAGAACACCCCAGTTGGGAGGTGAAAAAGCAAAAAAAAACTAAGAAGATGAAGAATATGTATGTCTATGATAACAATCAAATCTGTGGTTTAGTTCGGTGTAAATTTTCCGTTTTCTGTGGATCGTGTGTAAATCAAAACA